>NW_022145818.1:4937-76419 GCF_002938485.1 Sitophilus oryzae
GTGTCAGTGGCGTAGTGAATCATACGCAAATACTTATCGCTATGTACCTTGGCCGTGGTAGTGTTCATTCTTGCGTATCCAAGATATAACAATGTTTTTAGTTTCAACACTTTTTTTCAATTTAGATTTAAAATATTTCTCAAGTTACCTACCGTATTGTTTTTATTAGTTTGTACGTAAAAAAAGTAAACTAAGCTAATTCAATTTATCTAAATTATTTAAAACGGTAATCTAAATTTATCTAAAAGATTGAGAGTTTTTATTTACTGTGTGAATACTATACGTATTAAATATTCCCATTTTTTTCTGTAGCAAAAAAAATTAATTTTATAATTGTAAAAAAATGATTTTTTCACACAGTAAGAAAAATTTATTTAAATATATAATCATCAGAAAATTTCTCAACATTCGCCTTTATTTATACACCTTGACTTTTATTGACATCAAAAATCAGTATGCCCGCAAGCAAAAATGTCAGAGTAAGCTATTGAAGTTGTCATACAGAAAAAAATATGAAAAAAATAAAAGAGAAAGGTGAAGGTAAAAATCCAAAAGACAAAAGAAAGGGAATGTTTACTACTAATTCAAAAGCTATAAAAGGGTGATTACTAAAAAGAGGCGTCTAAATATCTAAAACCTTTTTTTTTTCTCATATGACAACAGAAAAACTATAATTTATATTATAGCTATGTTAAATTAAATAAAACTATGTTACTGTGAGATAATATGAATCAAAAGATAAAGGAAAAGAGACAGCAACAAACTAATAGTTATTATTTAATTATTTAACTCTTATTCCTCAAACAGGTCAATGCCCAAATCCGTAGCTTCTACGGAGAGTAGGTTAGGTTAGGTTAGGTTGGCGATCTCGACATTATTTTGCAACTATATGCTTCACGAACCTTCTGTAGGCCGACTGTTATTTTATAACTATTACTAGCGTGTACCAGCGACTTCGTTCGCGTCGAATTAATTATTTGTAATGGTGATGATAAAGCAAAGCAAGAATTTCCATTAACATACAAACTGTATAAAATTTTCTCACATTATGTCAGCATGAGAAAAAACAATATGGCGATATTATTATATAACTTGGTAATATTTAAGGGGTAGTTTCATCTCGTTGGAATTTGACTTTCGAAAAATCCGTTGGTCAAAAAGGTTTTTACGTCAAGCAGTTTAAGCAGAATGGTGGTTAAGAAATTACCCAACTTTTTGGAACACCCTGTATGATTTTTTAAAAAATTTCAAAATACGTAAAAAAAACAAATAAATTATGCTTGTCCAAGCGTTTTCCCGAAAGACTAACCGTTTTTTAAATAACAAATATTGTAATATTTGAAGGGCGTTTTCACCCTCTTGGAATTTGAGATTTGAGAAACCCCTCCTTATCAAACCTCTACACCCCACAGTCAATCCGTTTGCCAAAAATCAGCTTTAAACGTCAAGCAGTTTAAGCAGAATCGTGATTACTCAATGGTCATATTTTGTGAAACACTCTGTATAAATTAAATAAAAAAACTTAAAATATGTAAAACAACAAAATAAAATACACGTGTTTAAGAGTTTTTCCGAAAAACTCACCGGTTTTTAAATAAAAAATATTTTAATATTTGACGGACAAAAAATTCTTAACGTTTCAAGAAGTATAATATATCCTTCCGTCATCGGAAGCAAAAAAAATACAAAGAATAAAGAAAAGACTATTTAAAATATCTAAATACTATTCAATAACACTATAGTTTTTAGCAGATACGTCTATTATAAACTGTTGACGATTTGTTAAAATGACATCTCGCTCTTGACCAACTGTATTTTTATACCTGTTATGTATATTTTGGGAGTACATACATACATATGTACATACATACTGCCATTACTCGCTGACGAGTATTTGACACGCATCAGAAGATGGTCGCGGTCAGAAGGCGTTCTCTTTCATCAGCTTTTCTGTGACTGAAAAGCCCGATACGTGATGTTATCTGTCTACCGCACTCCGGACATTCAAAAATCTCATTGCTTTGTTGCCTTTTTACTTTTTGGTTGTCGCTGAGTTTACAATTCTTCTCCAATGAATTCTATTGTGAGTTGCTTCTTCCCACTCATTCTGCATGTTAATCCCTTTTAAGCTTTCGTGGAAAATGTCCTTGTATCTTTTGAGTTGTCCACCCGGCCTCCTCTTACCGTCTACAAGCTCACCGTAAAGCAGATATTTTGGTATGCGGTTTTCTTGCATTCTGCATACGTGACCAGCCCATCTTAAGCGGTATTTTGTAACCGTGACTCCAATACTCTCGCAGTTAGCTTTTTCAAGGACCGATTGAGAGATGACGGAACCATTTGATTCTTCATGTGTCGGCGGTACGGCACCCAGGTTTCGCTCCCATACAACATGGTGGGGATTATTATTGCTCGGTGCACTGCAAGTTTCGGGTTTGTGCTCACGTCATGGTTGTCTGTTAATTTCTAGAACGCATTTGAGGCGCTGCTAATTCTGTGCTGAATTTCAGAGTCGATATTGGCCTTTTCCGAAATCAAACTGCCGATGCCGATATAATTGAATTCCGCTACATATTCCAATAGTTCTTCTCCGATTTTTATAGCATTGTTGTGATCTTCTGGGGGAGTGCACATGCTTTTAGTTTTGTCGATGTTTAGTTTAAGACCCAAAGTCTCGTATGCCCAGGTATATGTGTTCAACATTTCTTGTAATTGCTGTAACGTTTTTGTAACTAGAGCGCAATCATCAGCGTATCGAAGTTCTGTGATGAATTTTGTACTTGTTTTTGCCCTGAGTCTTTTTATGTTGAACAGACCGCCGCCGGCGCAGTCGTATCTATATCTAATGCCCAATCCTCTCCTGCAATTTGCTGTCCACTATAATGGAGAACGCTGCCATGAATATGTTGAATAGGAGAGGCGCTAAGATACATCCTTGCTTAACTCCTGTATTTGTTAGGAAGGGATCGTTCAGTGATCCATGATGGTGACATTCTTGACTTGTTGTTATGGAGGCTTTTACACACTGTAAGAAATTTGTTGGATACTCCGAACTTTTTCATTATTGCCCAAAGTGTATCCCTGTTCACAGAGTCGAAGGCTTATTTCAGGTCGATGAATGCAACATAAAGTTTAGCCTGCTGCTCTTTTACTTTTTCCTGTAGTTGGCGGATGGAAAATATCCCAACTAGCATTTATAGTGGCAGATACGTAACAGCTACTATCAAAGCCACTACAAAGTGGGCGGTGACCATCGGCGGCTACGTCGTATATTCATAGCTGCTCAGTAACTGCGACCAAAATGGGGAAAGATTTTGGGTAGCCGGGTAGTGTCTTGGGCAGTTTTTGCCACTAAAAGAGTTACTATGATGTGTTACTATAAAGCAGCCTACTGGTGAATGCGACTTATCCGTTACGAAGCTGCCTAGTTGCAGGTTCGTGGCAGCCAAGTGTTATCCACCGACATGTGGAACTTTCGTTAAACTGTTAAACTTTCTTTGCAGCGACCTCTTCATGCAATTTTACATTTCATAAAAATAAATGTCATGATGGAAAATAATTATGGAAACCATTATTACTTTTTGGTATTTGTTATTTACCGTGCGATTTTAACGCCTTTTTTAGGTAAATTGCAGAACGCAATCAACTTTACTGAATAAAATAGTGGGTTTATATATCAAAATTTTCGAGCGCCTCTCAAAATATTTCAAGTTATTATATTATTTGCAATAGAAACTGATGTTTGTAATTAAAAAATAATAATAATTTGCTTGAAACCGGGGACAAGCTTTAAAATATTAGTCCACCGTCAGAAATAACAAAATAACTAACGAAAAAAGCTTTAATCTAGATATATTTAGCTTAAAAACGCATAATGTTTGGGCCATTTGGCTGTTCGTCTAAAAATTGATGAAAAAAATATGGCCGTTTAATCCGAAAAATACTTTATAGTTCCATATGCTTCCACAAAGTACCGGGAACAATAGCATATTAGGCCAAACCTACCGTTTGGACGTTTAAAATCTTCGGATTGATAAAGTGACAATTGTAGCTATCCAAAGACGACTTTATAGAAACAATAACTTTTTTGGAACTACATGGTCAACGATTCTTTGGAACCATAGAGTGATTTTTTCCAAGAAAGTTCCCTGCGCCACCAAATTGCCACTTAATTGGAGCGTTATGCTATACCGATCGCGGCGGTGGCGACTATACATTCCATTGGTGCCACTATAACGTTCCGCCTTGTCCTTTGAAGTTATTTTTTACTTATTGTGCATTTTCTATTATTAGTGTTTCTATGTTATTCAGAGCTACATGAGGTATAGAGTATTTTAACGCCCACCTCTTTTAGCTTCTTTTGTTTTATATTGTTGTTGGTTCTCAAATTAGTTCCCTCCTCTGTGATTCAGCTCCTTAGATGAACTAACACTACACTCAATCTACAGAAACAGCTTCAAAATGTCTTAGTCACTAATTGATTTATGACGTTTCATCACACTAGGATTTATAGAAAGATGTAGTTTTTGTTTCTGATGTTGATGCATCGGCTCGCAGTGATTTCTTTGTTTAATTCTTCGGTAGAAAGTACCGCATACCTCATGTAGAATATCCTAAATTTCCTTTTATTCACCATAGGGATTTTACAAAATTTTAATAAAGCTTAAAAGCAAGTAAAAGAAAACACTAAAACAGAGCAGCACATGATGCAATCTGGGGCAATTACATTTATTAGGGTATATTAGTTACGGTCACTTATAAAGTAGGCGTTTTTTGGCCCCCGTGACTTTTAGTGACAATGGATGCTGACGGCTACTCTTTATAGTAACCTAGAAGGTAGCAGTAACCATTTTGCTACTTTCCAATGCTACTATAAATTAGAAGTAACTAGGTGTCGTGGCCGCGACTACCCCCTGTAACTTAAATAGTTACTATAAAGTAACAAAAACTTAATGGAGGCATTATGGTAGCACTTGTTAGTAACCCTACTCTGAAAAGTTACTATAAAGTTTTGGTCTTTTATGGTGTCATATTCGAAAGATTCGGGTAGTTCCAGCCACTTCTTTTAAATTACATGTTTGCGACTTTGCAATCAGGGGTGTTTATTTTCCACTTTTATGGTAGGTAGGCACTAACTGGTCACTCTCGAAATATACTTCAAAGTAACTATTCCTTATAGAGTAACATTTTAAGTGGCAGAGTGGGTCTAGGAACTATACTTTAGGGGCAGTGACATTTTAATAAAGGACTGGGAACTATATTTGCTAGTTGGGATGGAATCGACGGCGCCACGGTATTTTGGGACATGTTATATGTAATCGTGTCCATTTTACATATAATGCACAATATTTCGTAGAGGAACAGCCGATATATAGTTGCCAGACAATATCTTATTAACTACTGTTTCCTAAGTGAAAAGCAAAACACAAGAAATAAAAAGATTTGTATCAGATAATTATTAGTAAAATACAGTTGTACTATAAATGTTTTATTTCCAACGTTGTGGCTTAGTGAGACATTCAAGTGAATATTTGAAATATTGTCACATATTGAAAAATTTATGTCATTCAGCTGTTCTTTTCTCAGTTCATTTGGTTATAGCCACGGATTTATTTTATATTTATGATCATACGGTACATTGGAAACCCTGACCCACGCAACCTTAAAACCTGTTCCGCATAATTAAATTCTATTACTATGATAATAGTATGAGAGCTAGCAACGTCGGAAAAACAAGTATTTTAAGACGTCTGGCTCTTTGATATATCTTTACTATGCTCTCTAGAACAGCATGCGGCCCGTCTGGCTGCCGGTAAACGTTGCGTTCCCTACTGCGCATTGAAAGAAGATCCTATATTTTTATTAGGCCTTTAAATTCTAGTATTGAATATAAATCGAACATGTCTCCATAGCGCAGTGCGTAGAGTTTCCGACCACGAACCGATTATTCTGATAGTAAAGTATTAAATAATTCTGGTAATTAAAAAAAAAATAATACTTTACTGTCAGAATATAAACGAAAATAAAATAAAAAAGTCTTTACCCTGATCCGTATTCGAACTCTGAATCATCGGTTCGTGATCGGAAACTCTACGCACTGCGCTATAGAGATATGTTCGATTTATATTCAATACTAGAATTTATAGGACTAAATTAATAAAAAATATAGGATCTTCTTCCGATGCGCAGTAGTGAACGCAACGGGTATCGGCACCCAGACGGGCCGCATGCTGTTCCAGAGAGCATAGTAAAAGATATATCAAAGAGCCAGACGTCTTAAAATACTTTCTCCAAAACGTTGCTCTTATGTTAGCTCTTAGACTATAACTTTCGATTTTTATTCATATTTTAATTCGTTTAACGCCTCATAGTACCGAAGTGATCTTGAGATATAGTGAGTGTTTTATATTTTAATATAATGCTAATCTGAAAATTTATAAATGTTTCAATAGTTTATTATTTTTATTACTTTCAATTCTCTGATCTGAGAAAAAGCCACGCAAAGATCACACTTATTTTGTAAACTTTGTGAAAATTAGCTTACGTAGTGCTAAGTAACTTCTGCAAAGTAGCCTATAAGGACGAGATCTTCTATTTCCTATATCTCTATAGAATTACTCTTGGGTATGGTTTTTTCTGTTCAGTTTCTATGTTTTGTTTGAAATTTCTAGAATACGGTTCCAGAAGAAAACATCTGTCAATATTATCACTAAAATTAACCAGCGCAAAAGCTAATATTTTCTATTTTTTGCAATTATATATCATTCAACGTCTTTTTTGTTGCAAAAAAATTGAACTATGCCTTAAGAGTTAACAGCTAACAGCTCACTTTTAAATTATATTTTTCGACATCAAATTCCATTGAAACAAAAATCAAGCCTTTTATAAAAAGATTTAAATCTTTTTAAAGACATCAGTCTTTTGTAAAAAAAAATTAAGTCTTTTCCAAAAAGACTTAAATATTTTTCTATTTCAGAATAAAGATTTAAATCACAAATCATTTTCAAAAAGACTTATGTTTTAAGTCTTAAGTCAGCTTTCGAAAAATTACTTAAGTCATTAAAATTATTTAAATCAAAAAAAGACTTGTTATATTTGATTTTCTATAAATTCATTTTCTTCACTTCCAACGACAGGTTTCTGCCTAATAGTTTTTTCATATACCACACTGTCAGCTCTGCGAAATAGGAAAAGTAATTTTTCAAAGGAACGCTTTTCAAGAAAATTCCTATTTGGATATCTTTGGGCTATAAACATGAACCCTTCAGGCCAACAAGCAATTTTCTTCAGAAAATAAAATCACTAATAACATATTCATTCCTTCCGCCATCGCCCACAGATACCTACTGCTAAAGTGAAGTCTTCAATACCTCTCATTTTTTATCTAAAGTTAGTGGTACATACTATAGAATATTTCCAAAAAAATCCTTTATGGGTATTTCGCCACTGCACTGCAAGAAAAACTACAAAATAAAATAGTTATTTTTTGTAAACACTTCTGCGTTAAACCCAAACGGACGCTGCTTGTCAGAAGTTATGTTTACAGTAATACAAATTTGCCTAAAAAAAAATGCTTAACGTTTCGGAAAGTTATCTCTTTCCGTCGTCGGAACAAAAAAAATACAAAAGAATAAAAGAAAAAAAAACTATTTAAAATATTTTAAATTCAACTATTCGAGAACACTTTACTTTTTAAAACAGATACGTCTACAAGAAACCGTTGACGTTCTGTTAAAATTACATTTGATATATGAAGTTAAACTTCAAAATTAACAATTACTTACATACCTGATAAATAATTACTTAATAAAAGGTTAAAAGCCAAAAAGCCCCAAACTTTCTGTATGATTATTTTTTAAATTTTACACGTATGTTATGTTTATTTATGTTATATGTTCTTCAAACCAAAGAAGCGATTGTCATACATTACTAACATCTACAGATGCATGAGCAATACATTTATTTTTATTAGATTGAATTAAAACAGCCTCTTTTATTTTTCTTTTAGAGGCTATCGCATCTTTCATTATAATTTTGGCGTTATTAAAATTTATTCTGTGCCCTGTGTCCCATGAATGCTGACAAATCTTAGATTTGTAAATATCTCCCTTTCTTAAATAATCTTTATGTTCTTCAATTCTAACATTTAAGGGTCTAGTTTCACCAATGTAAAATTTATCGCATTCACAGGGTATTTGGTATATTACATTTTTTGTTTGTTGTTCTGTATTAATTGGTTTAGTATGTGATAAAATGGGTCTAAGTGTATTTTGTGTTTTGAAAGATGTTCGTATGTTATATTGTTTTCCTTCCTATTATTTCAAAGAAACGCCTCATTGTATGTATGTAAAAGTTTATATGATAGTGCAAAATAATATGTACAGACGACATTTCACTAAACAGGGAGAGATATAAACCACATAAAAATACATTAATAAAAACGACTATCCACCATATTTTATTACGACAAAACATTAAACGAGAAATACAAACCCCAAATCATAGAGACACAATGATAACAGTACACAATATATACAACTTACAATTCCATACATACGAGGCGTTTCGGAAAAATATAGAAGGATAGAAAACAATATAACATCTTTCAAAAACACAAAATACACTTAGATCCATTTTATCACATACTAAACCAATGAATACAGAACATAGAGAAAGGTAATAAAAGGAGAGTGGCTTAGATTAAATTAGGACGAATGGCATCGCATTTTTGTTTTCCTGTCGCGCAACTCAAGATCTCTAAATTTGTCCAAATTAAGCTACGACTGACGATTTTGCTTCCATCTTCCTCTAACGCAACTGCACAAGCCGTGATCGGTGTGGACGTTGTGTGTTGTCTCTATCATAACTTTATTGGAAATTAGCGCGTGGACAGGAAAATTGTTTGAGTTTCTAGGATTTTATTTGGTATTTGTTATAATCAGTTATAATTATTGTATATTGGTGTAATTAAAATTTTATTATTACTACGCATAGAATTAACCGAAATAGGCAGAGGATTAACCGAAAAGAAAGGTAAATTAAATGTGAGGTTAAGTTATTATTAAATATTTTTGTTTTATTTTTAATACTTTTAATTTTATTTTGATACAAAATTATTTATATTTATGATTAAATTTAACATTTTTTACAAAACTGTGATTAAATAAAACTGCGATTAAAGACAATATGGCATTATTATTAGTTTTCCCTTTAATTTTCGTTTGATATCTAGGTATCAAATGTTCATTTTGAAACTTATGTTGGAAGCATTTTAACTAATTGATCTTCGAAAGTTGAATTTGCCAATTAACCATTTAAAATTCTGCAGTTAGTTGTCTGTTTAATAATATCATAATTTGTTTTAAAATATTTAATTATATCCACTTAAATAATAAACAAATTCAATTTTCGTCGATGTATTAGTTAAAAGCTTCAACAGGTTTCAATACAAAAGTTTCAAATAAATTCAAAAAGTAAAGCAAGCTGATTTAAATTCCCCGGCGCATTCTGCCAAATTTTTAAATTAGTTTGCCCTGTTGTCACAGCAGCGATTCCAATTTTTACTACGCAATCTGCTTCTCTCTTTTTATTACCTTTCTCTATGATACAGAACAACAAACAAAAAATATAATACCAAATACTCTGTGAATGCGATAAATTTTTACATTGGTGAAACATCTAGACCCTTAAATGTTAGGAATTAAAGAAATAAAGATTATTTAAGAAAGGGAGATTTTAACAAATCTAAGATTTTTCAGCATTCATGGGACACAGGGCACAGAATAAATTTTAATAACGCCAAAATTATAATGAAAGAAGTTGATAGCCTCTAAAATAAATATAAAAAAGAGGCTTTTAATTCAATATAATAAAAATAAATGTATTGCTCATGCATCTGTAAATGTTAGTAATGTATGGCAATCGCTTCTTTGATTTTGTGAAAGAACATAACATAAATAAAACATAACTGCATCAAACAACATCATACAGAAAGTTTGGGGTTTTTGGGCTTTAATCTCTATTAAGTAATTATTGTTATCAGGTAGTAATTACCCAATTTTGAAGTTTAACTTGATATCGTCATTTTAACAGAACGTCAACGGTTCTTGTAGACGTATCTGTTTTAAAAAAGTAAAGTGTTCTCGAATAGTTGAATTTAAATATTTTAAATAGTTTTTTTCTTTATTCTTTGTATTTTTTTTGCTTCCGACGACGGAAAGAGATCACTTTCCGAAACGTTAAGCATTTTTTTCTTTGTTAGGCAAATTTGTATTACTGTAAACATAACTTCTGACAAGCAGCGTCCGTTTAGGTTTAACGCAGAAGTGTTTACAAAAAATAACTATTTTATTTTGTAGAATTTTCTTGCAGTGCAGTAGCGAAATACCCATAAAGGATTTTTTTGGAGAGATGAATCCGCCACATAGATATAGACATTTTTTATAGAATATTTATTATAAATATCTATAGCTACTAGCTATAGTAGCTATAGATCAGATCAGAAGGTCCATTAAATGTGAAACGAATCGTAGCTCCATATTCGCAGGTACCCATAATTAAAAAAGGTCTGAAAGATGGTACCTGTGGCTATAGTGCTTATCATTCTTTTAGATGGTTGGGAATGTAATTTTGTAGCTGTCCCTCTTGCACGTTTTATTGGTTTTCTGGCTTCTGGCCTGTTTATAATATATATGTATATCTACCCTTACCACAAAATCAAGTAACAAATTGAAAAAAAAAACGATATTGGTTAATAAATAATAAATGATTAATGAAACTATTTAAATTATAGTCGTAACTATTCATGTGCTATGAATACTTGATTGAGATAAATATGACTGCCATTCTTAGCGGTACGTGCGGTACATATCAGTCCATTATTATTAATCAACTAACGTGTACCAGCGACTTCGTTCGCGTCGAATTAATCATTTGTAATGGTGATGATAAAGCAAAGCAAGAATTTCCATTAACATACAAACTGGATAACATTTTCTCACATTTATGTTGTGGGATGAGAAAAACAATATGGCTATATTATTATATAACTTGGTAATATTTGAGGGTAGTTTCATCTCGTTGGAATTTGACTTCCAAAAAGTCCGTTTGCCATAAAAATAAGCTTTATACGTCAAGCAGTTTAAGCAGAATCGTGGTTAAGAAATTACCCAACTTTTGGAATACCCTGAATGATATTTTAAGAAATTTCAAAATATGTAAAAACCAAATAAATTATGTTTGTCCAGGCGTTTTCCCTGAAAGACTAACCGTTTTTAAATAACAAATATTGTAATATTTGAGGGGCGTTTTCACCCTCTTGGAATTTGTTATTCGAGTAACCTCTCCTTATCGAAGAAGTTCTACACCCCACAGTCAATCCGTTTGCCAAAAATCAGCTTTAAAAGTCAAACAGTTTAAGCAGAATCGTGATTACTCAATGGTCATATTTTATGAAACACCCTGTATAAATTTATAAAAAATCTTAAAATATGTCAAAACAACAAAATAAAATATACGCTTAAGAGTTTTTCCGAAAAACTCACCGGTTTTAAATAAAAAATATTTTAATATTTGAGGGATAGTTTCACCTCCTAGAATTCTGAGTTTCTGAAAAATCCCCCTCTTATCGAACCTCTAGCACCCTAAAGTCAATCTGTTTTCCACAAATCAATTTTTTACGTCAAGCACTTTAAGCAGGATCGTGATTAATCAATGACCAGATTTTTCGAAACACCCTGCATACATTTTAAAAAAAATCTTAAAATATGTAAAAAAAACAAAATAAAATATACGTGTTTAAGCGTTTTTCGGAAACTTGGCCGTTTTTAAATAAAAAAATATTGTAATATATGAGGGTGGTTTCTCCCCCTTGGAACTGGAATTTCGAAAATCCCTTCTTATCGAACCTCTACACCCTAGAATCAACCTGTATGCCAAAATTGAGCTTCTTACGTTGAGTGGTTTGAGCAGGATCGTGATTAATCAGTATGTCAGTCACTTAAGGATTTTATATATTAGTAATATATAAATAAGGATATTAGTATAGATTATAAACATAAATGAATATTCAAGATTCAAGACAGTTAAAATCTTTACTTATCAATATGTAAATCTTGAATTTAATCATTATTGCACTTAGATTAATATAATAAATTTATCGTATTATTTACTATATTGCAATAAAATTAATTGATATAATATGAAGAAAGTATAAAGGACAAAGTACTAAATTATTATTTGTATTGAAATTGTGTCTGTAATTATATTTGAAGAACATCAACGTATCATTTTAATATTTAGATACTTGAAATTTTAAAACTTTAATTACTCACCAGTATGTAGTTTGTAATTGAAATTGCATCCTGTGGTCGAAGGACAATTTTGTTATGGAATACGGGTCATTTGCAATTTGATT
The DNA here is from genome assembly GCF_002938485.1 of Sitophilus oryzae. NCBI lineage: Eukaryota > Metazoa > Arthropoda > Insecta > Coleoptera > Curculionidae > Sitophilus > Sitophilus oryzae. The sequence continues at coordinate 17,353 of NW_022145818.1, forward strand.
TTAATATTAAAGTTAAACTATACAGGATGTCTCAGAAATAAGTACAGATATTTTAACTGGTAGTATATTTTGACCCTAGAAACACGCATATGAGCCTTTTTTGCGAAAAAAAATTGTTGAAAATTTTTAATTTTTCTTGATATTTTCACTTATAATATCACAAGAGCTTAAATTATTTTCGGAAATTTTTTTGAGGGCACGAATATTTTGAAAATTATCCCGAGTCGAAGACGAGGGATAATTTTCCTAAAAATATTCGTGCCCGGAAAAAGAAAATTTCCAGGAATAATTTAAGCTTGCGTGGTATTCGGTAAGAAAATTTCACACCCTAAATTTGAAAAAAAAAAATATTAATCCAACATGACATTTTAAAATAATTCTCATTTTGTTGTTAATAATATTAACAAATATTATTATATTTTAATTCAGTTACATCAAATGCTAAAACTCAAATGGGTAATATTTCAATATATAGACATTGTAGTTCATTCACACATTATGATTGTAGATCTTATGTTTACCTTTTCAACTGTCAAAAAATTTCCACTAAAGTTTCGTGGCGCCTCGAAAAAATTTCCGGAAATTTTTTCAGTTGCCATGGTAACTAGTCAACATTAAAGCATGTTATTGGTTGAAAAGTAGAGGTGTGAAATTTTCCGTGAAATTATAAAAAAAATTTTAGTGCCACTTGTTTATTCACCTGAGATTTCTTTATGGTGTATCCAAACCTTACACAGTTGTCACCTCCTACGTTATCCACATTCTACATATTCCTATATTTATAAATTCACAGCAATTTTAAATTTTTACACAAAAAATTAGGAATGTTAAGACTCCATCAACTACACGACTCCTTTAACTTTCATAGGAAGATAAAAGAAATAACTGGAGAAAATAAAAATAATACACTAACATCAATCAAAAACAGACAAGGAACAACAATTCTAGATATAAACGAACTGAATGATACATGGAAGAATTACGCGGAGGCACTGTTTTGGGATCAACGTACCCATAAACCTGCAAACAACTTTGGAAATATGGAAGGTCCAAAAATTCTTGAGTCTGAAGTCAGATACTCAATAGATTGTTTAAAGAACAGAAAAGTCCAGGTCATGATGATATATATGCTTGAAGTTCTAAAGCAGACCGACATTAAACAGCTCACATATCTCTTTAACGTGATATATGATTCGGACAAATCCCACAGGACTGGCCAAAGTCCACGTTTATCGCCATCCCAAAGAAAACAAATCCAAAACTGCGGAGACCATAGACTCCATAAGCTTTCTAATGAGTCACGCACTTAAAAGCGTTTCTTCGAGTCATCCATTCTGGAATATATAGAAAATGTGAAGAGATGAGTGGCGAGACACAGTTCGGCTTTATCAAGGGTCTTGGCACTCAGAGAAGCTCTCTTCTCTGTGAAACTACTTGTGCAGAAATGTTGCATGATCAGAGGCAAGATGTTTTCATCTGCTTTTATTGACTATCAGAGAGCCTTTGATAACGTAAACACGAACCGTTGATGGAGAGACTACAGGAGATAGGCGTGGATGGCAAGGACATCAGAATAATTAAAGAACTGTATTGGCAGCAGTCGGCGGAGATCCGTATTGATGGTGATCGAACAACGGAAACCTTCAGCGTATTGAAGGGAGTTCGACAGGGATGTGTACTATCACCCATTCTGTTTAACATCTACGTTGAGAAAATCTTTCAGATGGCCTTGGAGAGTGAGACGCGGGGTATTAAAGTCAATGGCATCCCAATAACTAATATCCGCTATGCAGATGACACCGCAATTCTGGCTAATAACCTTGAGGACCTCCAGATTCTGCTAAATAAACTGAACAAATGCGGTGAACAGTTTGGGCTTCATATTAACGTTGCGAAAACTAAAATGATGGTGATCAGCAGACACCAGTACAACACTCATCTTAACATCAATGGAGAGAACATCGAACGGGTCACAAATTTCACCTATCTTGGCGCCTCCCTAAATGAACTGTGGGATTGCGATGAGGAAGTTAAAAGAAGAATCGGCCGTGCAAAAACAACCTTCTTTAAACTAAAGAATTTACTCCTGCATAGAAATATGCCGCTACATACCAGGATACGGGTAATTCAATCGTATGTGTGGCATGTGATGTTGTATGGCGCTGAGACTTGGTCACTTAAGGTAAAATCAATAAACAGAATTGAGGCTTTCGAAATGTGGACACTTCGCCGATTGCTGCGCATATCCTGGACAGACAACTAATGGATACCGTAAAACAATGCAAAGTATCATATCTAGGACATATATTAAGGGGACGTCAATACTCCATAGGTTGATACTGCAGGGGAAGATCGAAGGCCGACGGGGACCGGGTCGAAAACAGCATTCTTGGCTTCGCAACATAAGAAACTGGAGTGGCATACCTGACGCCGCAACCATATTTCGACGAGCCGAAAAGGGCACCCTAGTCATCTTATAGCCATAAAACAGACGAATGATCGCCAACGTGCGGCATAGCACATGGCACCCAAAGAAGAAGATTGATTACAGATCAAAATAAAACACTAATAACTAGGGAATGCAATCCCGCAAATGCGGGATCCTTCTGATATTCCGCGGGATCAAAGTTGCGGGATTTACCGTGCGGGATCCGCGGGATCGACACTTTACTACTGGATTCTATATCGATCTCGATCAAGGTCAAACCGCTTGGTTCCGGGCCGATGCGTCGACGCTCGGAACCCGGGGGATTCCCCTTACGGCTTAGCCATTAAGTGAAACAAACATTGTTAGATGTCTTTCTGGCGTATGTGCGTAAGTGAAGAAAAGCGTTTAACTAGTACTTGTGGACAATTACGTCAAAAAACTGCCGGACGTAATTATCGAGACAAGCAAAATTTTAGGGTAAATTTAAAGTTGAATATCTCTTGAACTAAAAAAGATTTTGGAATGCGGTTTGGACCAGGTTTTAGATGCATCTATTGTGATTAAGATGCTATGTGGTTTTCGAAAATATATTAAGCGAATTCTCGTATACAGGGTGTTTTATAAGAGTTTAAAATTTTGGCCAAGAATCTTTTACCGCAAATTTACAATTTTTAAAAAATCGAAATTTTTACCAAGTACGGCTAATCTGTATTGAAATTAGAATAAACAGTTTGATCGGTTTTTTATTTTTTTTTTGTTTTAAGGATAATATGACGTTTTTTCCGAAAAATATGCATTTTTAGTCATACGTATGGTCCTAAATGGTACAAAAAGCATTCATTCAAAACATTCTGCATATGCCAAAAAATTATTGATATAGAGTATATCTAACAGCAGATAACTAACATAAGTTAAAAACTTCAACATCAGAATAATATTTTTATTTATAAAATAAGTAGATAAATTATAATAAAATTTAAGTTTATTTAATATTAAATATATTTTTTGAACACCCTGTATACATCGGTCCAGATTTCTGTACAACTAGTTTAAGATACACGCTATATCAATATATTGTGGGTCTATGCAAAATGTACAATGCCTTTTGTACTATTTAGGACCAAATGTATGACTATTGTTTACAGTCCCGCAATTTTGCGGATCCGCGGGATTGATTGCTTTAATCCCGCGGGTTGGGGGGATTGAGATTTTGGTGCGGGATTGCATTCCCTACTGATAACAATAATGCCTTCCGCATACCCTTTCAGTTAAGCAACTGTCTCGACAAGCGTGTTTTGATTGTTTCCGATTCAACCGAAAATGGAAAAATTGTTGCTAAGATGTACTAAATAAAACAATATTGCTAGCAGCGGCAGCATATCTAGGAAGTTAGTGCCTTTTAAGAGCTAAAATTTTAAATCGGTATTTATAATATACCGAGAGCGTCTCAAAAGTGGCTCGGCCCTATAAATTTTTTATTTTTTTCAGATAAAAAAACGAGATTTGGTATGACATAAATTAGGATTGATTGACGTATTCAATTGTTTTTGGTCACTTCCTCTTTCACCGGAAATGACTACAACTTTTGACTTTTAAATGGCACCTTCCGTATTTTTTTACTTAATTCGATACAATATGACATTCTGAATAGAATGACATATCATATGTCAATTTTTGATATTATCGCTTAATAAAAAATCGTATTTTAAATTTGAATCTAGAGTACCATCGTTATGTTATAAGCACACTAATTCTTAATCAAGGGGCCTTGGAAAAATAGATTTGATCGTCTAATATTTTTAGTGTCATGTAAGCATTGGCCAGTTAAAAAATGCCCAAATCATATTTTTGTACTTTATCATATCTCAATTTTTTCAAATGGAACCAGGGTGGCTCATTAGCATATTTGAAAAAAGCACATTTTTTACGAATAATTTGATACCACACACTTGGTATTGCGAGTCAAATTTTCGTTATGAACCGCATGTTATAATTTCAAATAAACCATAAATATGCGAAAATGTCAAAAGTTGACATATGATATGTCATTCTATTTAGAGTGTTATTCTTTCAGAGTGTTATTTTCTATCGAACAAAGTAAAAAAATTCCGAGGGTGTCATTTAAAAATCAAAAGTTGTAGTCATTTCCGGTGAAACAGGAAGTGACCAAAAACAATTGAATACGCCAATCAATCCTAATTTATGTCGTATACTAACATACTAAATCTTGATTTTTAAATAATAAAAAAAGAAAGTTATATGGGTGAGTCTCTTTTGCGACGCACCCGGTATATTTATATAATTGAAAAAATAACTCACATATATCTTAAGGCGCGTTTACATGAATCAAGTCAAACTGTTCAATTCACATCAATTAATTTCGCTGATTTCATTGATTTTCTAACTGTAGTTGACCTCTAACTGATTTTCTAACTAATATTAAATTATTAAAAGCCCAATAGCGTTTTGCGGCTTGGTTCTCACAGTTCTGCGGCTAACCTTTCTTTTCTTCTTTTACGTCTATTTTAGTTCTTATTACGCATTAAACTTTCTGTCGATTCTTTTGGCAGTTTGAAGTACAGTCTTACGCAGTAATCGTCACCTTAAATCAACTAGCAAAAGCATTTTGATATCACATGTGAAGGGGTTAGAATCATAAGGGTCTAAGTACATCTGCCATTGTTTTGAGATAATTAAAGTTGATTGCTTATTGTAAATTCTGCATGAACGCATTTGAAATGATTGTTGCGTAAAAGAATGCAGTTTATGTAACTATTTCATATACCGTTTGCCACAGACTGAAAAAAACGGTATTTAACTAGTTTTATGTCGCTTGGATCCATATGCTTCTAACAACTTTGATCAATTTCTGTCAGGAAAAAAAGGTATAAGTCGATTTTTCATAAAAATAACTAACATTTTATTATACAAAAAAGGTATCAAAAAATACAACACGAACTTTAGCCGAATAATTCTAATTTTCGTAATCCGACACCACACTGTCGTTGCCTTCATCCATTTCTGGATTTTCCTCAACTTCAACCATAACCGTCGTCTGATTTTGTTTTTTGGAACTTTAGTTTGCTTTTGCCTCATGGGGCATAGTTAAATAAAAGTCATGGTGAATAGATGGAATAAATGGTAGAAGTTGGGTTAGATTTTCCCATTTTATGTACGGAATCTTCAATGGAGTTTGATATAAGGGCTTGAATACTTCGTTATTTAGCAACAAAGATGGTCTTCCCTTAAGCGTCGAGCAATTCTCGTTTGATGACACATAGGTAAAAAAGGTGTTCTTACTTTACTATACGAAAAATAAAATAAGTTCTCTTTTTTGAATCGGAACCAGACTATCTCACGCCACTTTATCGGTGTCTTTTCAACGTCCATTTTTGGGTCAATCATTATACTGTTATGATGAAATGTTGAAATGAAACAAAATAAGTTTTTTCCATTTCATAAACAGTAAATTTTTTAGATGTTTTTTTTATAACTTTAGTCCAGTCCTCTGGAACAAAAACGGTTAATAAAGTTTTCTTGGCTTTCTCAATGCGGGCAAAAGGGCGATCACAGTCCATATATGAATGTCCAAATTCAACAAACTTGAATAGACTAAATACATAAATAACTTCGCAATATTTTTGTTACACGTTATAATATTTTAAAACACACAAAATATCAGAAAAACACAAGAGCCGGTTTGCACGCGTCAATTATATTGAATCTATGTGACAAAACTTTGCAAAAAATGTGGGAGTCAAATAGATCCAAGTGCGCTTAGATCTCTTTGACACTAAGAATAAATGCGATAAAATTTAGTAACTTTTTTGCCCGGTTAATAGATGGCGCCAAACGTCCCAGAATCACTTGGATCTCTTTGCCACCAAACAAACACTACATTTAACTTTGAAAATATAGGTCTAACTCATATTTTAAAAAAATGTCACTTAGACCCTTATGATTCTAACCCGTTCATGTGTAAACATGGAATATTTTTCAATATTATTCTCAAGAAAAGCCATCTCACAAGACTTATCCACTCAGGACATGAAAAGACAAGATCTTCTACCACCACCCCACGCTTAGAGTTAGTTAAAAGTCCAATATTATACAACTCAGAAAAAATGCACAATCAAATGCCATTTTGAAATCAAATCTGCCATCATTTTCTTGTTTTTCATAAAGCATTGAAATCTTATTTACTAGACAAGGCTTTCTAAGCCGTAAATGACTTATATTTTGATAATCGAATTTGATCTTGTAAACACTGGTCTAATGTTTGCTATTACTATATGTTAGAAAACAATTTTTATTTTAATTCCATTGTTCAAAATACGTTGCGCCATCTATATGAGAAATGTTAAAGGTTATATGTAGAGTGACAGTTCATTGTAAGAAAATCTCTATAACCTATGTTTCATTAGTTTTTTAGTTTGTTTTTATTCATCTTTTACTTTGTTTAATAAATAGTTAAAGCAAAAACTCCAGATTTAGTTTCCACACCCAATAGGTTATGGGACCAGATAACAGAAGGTGTTTTACACTAGAACGTATTTGTTTGAAAAAGTAAAGAAGTTAAAACGACTAGGACGAACTTTTGCAGAAGATTGTTATAATTTTGTCACAAAATGGCCGAGGTGCAGTTAGCATTTGAAAAACTGGCAGGGAGGGAGAATTATAATAACTGGAAGTTTGGCATGAGAATGGCTTTAATACACGAAAATCTATGGAAAAGCATCGAAGGTTACCAAGCAGATGACCAATCAAAAGAGTCAGAGAAGAAACGATGTGATGAAAAGGCTTTAGCAAAAATCTGTTTAATGATTAAACCTATAGCTTACACACATGTAAAGTCAGCCAAAACAGCAAAAGAAGCATGGGATAACTTACAGAAGGCTTATGAAGATCAAGGTTTGTCTAGGAGGTTGAGGTCTTTAGAATTAGTTAGAATTAGATTAGAAAATTATTCTACTATGGAAGCTTATGTAAACGAGACATTGTCTATAGCTTAAATTAGCTGATATGGCACAACCAGTCGACGATGAATTTTTAGGTGTTATAATGCTAAGTGGATTAACATCTGAATATGATCCGATGGTAATGGCAATTGAAAATTCAAATGTCAAGATCACAAGTGATTTCGTCAAGGCAAGATTGATGCAAGATGACAAGTATGGCAAGGACAATAAGGAAAAACATGAGACCGCTTTATTTTCTAAGAAAAAGTTTCAAACAAAAGAGAACATAAAGTGTTTCAAATGTGGATTGTCAGGACATTACAAAAATCAATGTAAGAAGCCAGATGCAGAAGAAAGCAGACACAAGAGTCAAACAGGGACGAAAAATGTAAAAACAGAAAAAGCTTTGCAAACTGTTCTTCAGAGAGATGAATCAGGAGATATATACAACAAAATTGGTATATAGATTCAGGAGCAACGGCTCATATGACATTTCAGAGAGAGTTACTCTACGATTTTCAAGAAAAATCAGAATCACAGGTCATTGTAGCGAACAATGAGAAAATGTCAAGTGAAGGCGAAGGAAAAGCTAAAGTAAAAACAACAAAGGGTGAGAAAACAATAACAAACATTGTTTACATACCAGGTTTGCGTGCAAATTTACTATCAGTAAGTAAAATGGTAGAAAAGGGGCACACAGTAGTATTTAGCTCAGAAGGTTGTCATATTTACGATTCAGAAAATTTCAAAGCTACTGGTGAAATTGTAGTTACAGCAAGCAATAAAAATGGACTCTATAAGTTAGATTTAACTATGGAACAAGCTTATTTAACTAACAGTACAAATTTTCAAGACCTTTGGCATAAAAGACTTGGTCATTTAAATCATTATAGCACTTGAATTTGTTAAAATGGAATGGCTACAGGAGTTGATTACAATTATGAGAAAAATGAGCAATGTAGTATTTGTTTACTAGGAAAACAAAGCAGAAAGTCGTTTAACAAAACAGGAGGTAAGAGAGCTAAAGAGTTACTTGAGCTAATACACACAGACTTATGTGGTCCGATAACAGAAAAATCTTGGAGTGGTGCAAGATATATCTTTACGTTAATTGATGATTACAGTAGGAAAATTTTTGCTTATTTTCTAAAATCTAAATCAGAAGTATTTACAGTATTCAAGGAATTCTTAGTACTAGTTGAAAATCAAACTGGAAAGAGAATAAAGAAAATCAGAAGTGATAATGGAACAGAATACGTAAACTCAACATTTGAAGATTTTTTGAAATCCAAAGGCATAGAACATCAACTTACAGTAAGGTACACTCCAGAACAGAATGGTGTAGCAGAGAGAACAAATCGAACAATTGTAGAGAAAGCAAGGTGTTTATTGCAAGAAGCAAATCTAGATGATAAGATGTGGGCAGAGGCAATAAATACAGCTGTTTATCTCAAAAACAGATCACCCTATAAGGCAGTAAAAGACAAAACTCCAGAAGAAAAATGGACTGAAGAGAAAGTTGATCTAAAACATTTAAAAGTATTTGGTTGTATTGCACAAACACATGTACCAGTACAGTTAAGACAAAAATTGTCAGCAAAAAGTAAACAGTATATTTTTGTTGGTTATTGTGAACATACAAAAGGCTACAGATTGTTTGACATAGAAAATCCAGGTCAAATCATAAAGTCCAGAGATGTAGTATTTTTTGAAAATCAATTTGGCAAAACAGTCTGAAAAAGAAGAAAGAAAAGAAACAGAGTTTATAAAAGAAGAATTTATAGAAATTGAAGATCAAAATGAAGTTGAAGATCAGAATGATGAAGAATCAGAAAGAAGAAATTATTCAACAAAGAAGATCCGAGAGAAACAAGAAGACAAAAGAATATGAGGATTACATTCTTTACCATAGTGAATTATTGACAGATCCGTGTAGTTTTCAGGAAGGTATGAAAAGTAGTGAAAAGTTAAAGTGGAAAGAAGCAATGGATGAAGAATACCAATCATTAGTGAAAAACAAAGTTTGGGAACTAGTTGAAAGACCAAAAGACAGAAAAATAGTACAGTGCAAATGGGTTTTTACAGTGAAAAATGACGTTAATGGCGAAATTAAACATAAAGCAAGACTTGTAGCGCGTGGATTTAATCAAAAATATGGAGAAGATTTTACAGAAACATTTTCCCCGGTGGTAAGAAATAGTACCGTAAGATTATTATTTGCATTATCAGTAACTTTAAATTTAAAATTAATCACATTGATGTGACTACAGCATTTTTAAATAGTGAATTAATTGAAACAATTTTATATTTACAACCTGAAGGATATGAAATAAATAACAAGGTATGTTTGTTGAAAAAGTCAATCTATGGTTTGAAGCAGTCCTCTAGGATGTGGAATAAACAAGTAGAAAATTATTACAAAAAGTGGGTTATAAAATATCATTGTATGAACCTTGTGTATTTTATAAGAAAATTTCTAATAGTATTGTTATAATAGCTTTATATGTAGAATGATTTTATTATTTTTTTCAAATAATAATGAAGAAAAGAATTTATTAATAAAGTTTTATCAGAAAATTTTAAAATTAAAAGATCTTAATTGAAATTAGAAATGTTTAGGTTTTAAATATAACAAAGAGATAATATTAAACAAACATGAAATAAAAATTAATCAAAAAGATTATATTTTGAAATTGTTAGATAAGTTTTCTATGGCAGAAGCAAAAACAGTTTCAACACCAATTGAAGCTAATTTAAAACTTGAAAAAGGTTTAACTTGTGATGAAACAATTCCTTTTCGATGTTTAATAGGCTCTTTAATGTTTTTAGCAGTAAATACTAGACCAGATATAGCATTCGCTGTAAGTTTCATGAGTCAATTTAATAATTGTTATGAAAGTATTCATTTTAAACATGCTAAGAGAATTTTAAAATATTTAAAAGACAATAAATAAAGAGTTAACTTTTAAGAAAGATTCTATATCAGTTTCCGCATACACAGATGCAGATTGGGGTAACGATATAAATGATGCTAAATCATATACAGGTTTTATTTTTAAACTTGGTAAAGTAGTTTTTTCTTGGGAAGCTAGAGCAGCATTCGATGGCACTCAAGCACAAGAAGATATGTAGCTATTCTAAGCAGCTAAAGAAGGCAATTTTATTATGAGGTTTCCTAAAGAACTTTTAGATCTGCTCTGATAGAATTATTATGTATAACGATAATCAAAGTGCTCACAAGTTAGTATCAAATCCTGTATTTCATAACAAGAACAAAACACACATAAATAAGTATCTTCAATTTTATTGAGAAAATGTAGAGAAAGGTGACATAGATTTAAAGTACATTCCAACTAATGAAATGATAGCTGATGTGTTAACTAAAGGTTTACAGAGTTCAAAACATAATTATTTTATTTCAGAATATGGGACGAGATAATAAATATATGGACAACGATTTGTGAACGATTGAATTAAGGGGAGCTGTTAGAAAACAATTTTTATTTTAATTCCATTGTTCAAAATACGTTGCGCCATCTATATGAGAAATGTTAAAGGTTATATGTAGAGTGACAGTTCATTGTAAGAAAATCTCTATAACCTATGTTTCATTAGTTTTTTAGTTTGTTTTTATTCATCTTTTACTTTGTTTAAATAAATAGTTAAAGCAAAAACTCCAGATTTAGTTTCCACACCCAATACTATATTTACCAATGACATCGAAATAAATTTATTTGGAGTTCATTGATATTTACTATAAACTTACTAAATATTTTTGAACCTTATTTTTATTTTTTTATTCTTTGACATTGTAAACATTTATAAATGTTTATTTTAAACAATAAGACTGACAATGTAATTTGTATATTGTTTTGTATTATATTACTTTTGTTTGTTTGTTTGTTTACTTTGTTTGTTTACTTTACCTTTGTCTACCAATTGTAAAATTTTTTGACAATAAAGGCATTTATTTATTTATTTATTTATTTCAAGTCAGTTGAAATCCTGTGACTTGAGAGTTCACTTGACTTATGAAAACGCACCTTAATAGTTTGCACAAAGCGAGAATACGTGGCAGTGACAGTTATGTCTGTGATTTTAATGCACACGTACATTGTATTTTCTGTTTTCTGTCATTGTTTGGTTGTGTTTCTGTCATTGTTGGTTTTTTGTGTGTTTCATTAAAAGCGTCAACAATATTTTATATTTCCAAATTACAAAGGAATATAGTTAAGTACTATATACCAACAGTACCAGCAATTATTAAATACTTAGGGAATTGACCTTTGGTAATAGACAAAAAACTGAACCATGTACTTTGTGAATAAAATAATGTTTAATAACTATCAAAGTTGAATTCTCAGACCTAAAAAACATCTAAATTATGCATTGACAGGTTTGTTTGAATATAAAATACTGAATTTTAATCATTTAGTAACCATCTTTTTTTAGTAGTGTGTATCATTATAAATATTTAAATAAATACTTTAGATTATTTACTTAGTTCTTATTTTCTGTTATTTCTTAGTTTAATTTATCACCTTTATTGTTTATTACTTTGAACAGGTCTTTATTTGCATTTCAGATATTTAAGCCATAAAATGAATTTTGTTCTTAGAGACTAGTTACAAGAAAAGAAACTGCTGTGTGTCAAATATTATATATACAGTGTCCCAGAAATAAGTGCAGATATTTTAAAAGTAGTAGATCTGGTCAAAAGAAACATATTTTCTCTTTACCATTTTTTTAAAATAAATAGGAAAATAACCGGAGTTATTTAACCTTTTATTTGAAATTTTAATAAAATTATGGCAATATTTTGAGAGCCGCCGCAGATATGGCCAACACCATCCAATTACTGGTATTGGTCCCCGGATCTCAGATAATTCGACGCCCTATGTTGCCGCATAGTCAAAAAGTACTCAGTAATTAAATAAAAATAAATCGAGAAAAACACACCACCTGAAGAGTTTGGCAGAGATTGCAGAGATGCATTACAATTTTAAGATGGTGTTATTATTACAAAATAAATTAAAAGAAAAAACTTACCTAATATTAAAAAAGATACTTATGACAAATTTAGTAATGACAGATAACCCAAGTCTGTCAACAAAATTTAGTTTTCTACAAATTACTGAAATTTGTGCATATTGAAAGACCGTACAAAGTTTGAAAATAAATACTCATATACTTTTCGAGTTATTCGTAATTCAATTTGGATCATTGCGTCGAGGCGGGAAAACGCTGCCAGGAGAGCTAAGGTTGTCGCCCACTAGACCGTTGCGCGGCGCGGCGCTGGGAAGAGAATTTTTTCCGGCTGCGAAGGAACTGCGCCCACTATAGCGCGCTTTTGAAACGCGGCAACGCTATTTAGTTATAGTCGAAGTGTTTTTTACTTACTGTAGTTTCGTTTTTAAAAACATGAGTTCAAATACGGACGAAAGCGTATTTTTTGCTCTTCTAACAGAGGAAGAGGAAGAGGGGGTGAGGAATAGTTTGGACTCATACGATTAACAAAAAAAGAATGGAGAATTTTACCATCTTTTCCAGATTTGAAAGAAATAAAGACAAGATCATTTTTTTTCAGTACAAATATAAGAAGAGCATTTTACGCACTCCTCAATTGGGGGTTTTAGAAGCAAAACACCGGGTATCTCTACTCATCATATTTTATCAGAAGGGCTAATTACTAATACTTTTGATAATTCTTATTTATTCTGATGTGTATATTAGTTATGTGGTGAAAAACCCTGATCTTTTTATATATTTGAACAGTGGGCGTTTAAAACTTGGAGATTGTCACTTTTGTTAAAAAGTGGAGATTGCCGGTTTTGCCTCTACTCCCCTCAATTATATTAAATCTTTGATAGAAAGGCATTTCATCCATCTGTCTCTAGTGAGGGAAGACTAAAAAAATATCATATTCCTTTATGAAAATCTGTTTGCCTAATTTACCTTTAAAAATGCAATTCTGCCATTAATACATATCACTAGTTCCTAGTCAAAAAGCCAACTGAAAAGACTCGAATGCAACATTATTTCCCTTGTGAGTACGCACACTGCAACGCGCCGAAACGCGGGAGACAGAAAAAAGTTGCTAGAGAAGTCTTCCGACTTCTTGACGGAAATCCCGCGGCGCGCTTCTGCGCTGCGCGCTCTAATGTGCGTTGGTCCATTTAAATACATGGCAAGCAGACAAAAGAAATTTCGCGCTGCGGTCTAGTGGGCGACAACCTTTACCAGAGACATAACAAACAGATCCGTTGCGCCGTTTTCTTGCATCCCTGTCTAGATTTAATTAGATTAGATACATAGTTGTAGTCAAGTTATATCTGTACTACAAGTTACGCCACTGTATTCAGAATAATTTGTACCGATTCTGTTTTACGCTTAGTCATAAACGACCCGTCAATTATTATTAGTCGATGGAAAGTCCTTATTGTAAAATTATATAGCATTTGTTCAGACACGTTTGTATTTTACGCCAACAAAAGATCTACTAGGTACAGTTTTAACACTTAATCACACTTTTTAATTCAATTCAGTTCCAAGATGTCGCGTTTTACTCTACTTTTCAACACGCACTTTACTTTTTACCTCTCTAAGTTCCAGACAGTTCAGAGTCGGCAATTTTTATATCAAATTTTACTTTTAAAACTAATTGTTTAAGTTTTCCTTATATATTATATATTTTCCTTATATATCCATATATATTTACGTTTATAGTAAAGTTTCTTGACTCATTTAAAATATGTTTTTGCAAATTTCTTCCTCTTTTCATGGTTGGCGTATCAAATTTTTTGGAAACGCCCATAATTTGTGTTACCAAACTACCATTTGTTTTTTTGCATTTAGCAGCCTCATATAGTTTTGAAGCGGTTAGGCGACCATAACGAAGCTCAAACCATAACGAATCCTCACTTTGCGTATGGCTTAGTTTGCTGGCATTTTTAATGTTTTCTGTGGTAATAGAATTTTTGCAATACTCAATAAAATAATCTGCCGTTGGGTTTACACCATTTCTAATACAATTTTGTAGTAAGTGATGGACAGACAACTTCTTGCTACCACTTAAGGGACTGTTATGTAAAACCAAAGGACGCACATATTGCGTTTGTGTTTCAATCATTTTTAAAACATCGTTTAGAAAGCCGTTGCTACTTGGAATATCAGCAATAGTATTTTTTAAACTTCTTCCAATACTTGCGCACTTGATTAATTTAATATTGGATCCCATTTGGGACAAAATGGGTTTTTTCCAATAACAAGCAACGGTGGTAGGTGCAGGTTCTTCTGCTCGACGATGTAGCTACATCAGAAAAGCCATAGCATGTTTGCATCCCCCAGCAGCTGCTGCACAATCAAGGCATTTGACTTCTTCAACTATTTCCGTGTCTTCATTAATGATAGCTCTAACTGAGTATGGCTTTATCCTGACTTTATGTTCGGGACATATTCTGGCTTTCACAATACATCTACTACCCTGCCGTTTAATCTGAACGTACCCTACAGCTGAATCGCCATAGCTTTACCGTGCTGACCTGTAAAAATACATATCATCGTTTAAAAACATAAAGTATATGATACATCTGCTATATAGTTTTAAATAATCTTGTTACCTTAGTTTCTTATGTTTAAAAAGAATCATAAGTATTTCCCAAAGTTGTAGTTTTGTATGTATAATATTGTTATATTTTTATACATAAAAAACACTTTTGGAAATACTTATGATAAAAAAATATTTTTTTAACATAATAAATATTTATCGGCTTAAAAAAATACAAAAATTAAATAACAAAGTAAACAACATAATCAAACTAAACAACTTATTCACGCACTTACCGACTAGCTTTAACACCACTGGATTCAACTTGGTTATAATCAGTATTCAGCGCGAGAAAGTCGAATACCATATTGACATCTACTTGCGGTAAATTATGTGAATCTCCTTTCTGGAAACCCTCCTCCATATTTAGCAACAAAAACAACTTCTTTTACGGTATTCAACAACAAAAATAATAATGTAACTGCTGTAAATGTCGACTGTACTTCAATACCTTGTACATGGAGTGTCACAGTCAAACTGAATCACGGTCTTGCCGTCGCAAGCGGAGCAGCGTGCGATGGGCATGTGACGTCAGGCCAATGAGAGCGCGTTTATTTAATTTGAACGGAGCGCATAACTTCAAGAGTCTCTCTTGTCAAAGGAGTTTATTTTTTTGAAAAAAAAAAGTTTTTTAATAGGTATTATAATACTAAAACATTAATTTTTTACCACTTTTAGTGCAAATTTTTTTTTAGTGAACAGACCTACTGTGACAGTTCTCTTTTTCTATACCCACTTAACTAAAATACACTTCACTGTGCTGCTTTACTTGTATACAAAATAACAGTCCCCATTTCTAACACATTATTTATATAGGTATAGGCTTTATCATAATTTGAACCAATGATTTACAAAACATTTTGAAAAGCGCATATTACTTTGAATACCTACCTGAATGAATAAATGTTGAGAATTATTGCCTCTTATCGCCACGAACTATTTTTAATCTCAGAAAATACATGTTTCACTCAACAATTTTAAATACATATTTAGTTTTTTTCACTATCTTTTCGATGTATTTCTGATGTATTGCGATTTATTGAATGGCTCCATCGAAAACCCAATCGTCCGCCAAGAGTGCCACGTGCCAACGAGTTCTTTAAAGCGACGCTACCGTAGCTAAAGAATTTTAAGTTCAAGACATTCGAAGTAAGAAAATAAAACAGAGAAACACGAAAGGAAACAAACAAAATGGTTGAATCCAAAGCAATCAAAACACGCTTGTCGAGACAGTTGCCTAACTTAAAGGGTATGCATATGGCATAATTGTTATTAGTGTTTTATTTTGCTCTGTATTTCAAAGGTATCTAAAAATATTAGATTAAATTGAGTAAATATTAATCAAAATTTGAATTAAAATTAGCGAATTTATTAACACATTTAGATAAAATATTAAAATTAACATTCTTAATTTTTAGCCGACCATACCAATAGGTATGGTAGGCTATTAGGATCGGCAAAAAAAAGTTTTTTTCATTTCACTCAAAATGAGTTACTTGGGTCATAAATGACCTAAGTACAAAATATTTTCATGGTGTCTGTCTGTCTGTCTGTCCGTCTGTCCGTCTGTAACACAATAATTGAAAAACCGCTGAACCGATTTTAACCAAATTTGGCACAAAAATACTGTGGCACCCGAGAATCTGGCCATTAGTTTTTGGTGGGGGTGGGGGGTTGGTAAGGGGGTATGGGAGGGGGTTAAAAATTAAAAAAAATCGTAACTCCAAAATTACAGTTGCTAGCGAAACGCGGTTTTCAAATTAAGATTAGGAATAATATTTGCAACAAAATTTGTAATAACACCAAAATCAGTCAAAGTCGCAGTTTTCGAGATATTAACATATTTTAGTATGGGCGGCTAAACGTGCCTCCTGGCGCCAATTTTTTGTGTAGAAATTTAAAATTGCTGTGAATTTATAAATATAGAAATTTGTAGAATGTAGATAACGTAGAAGGTGGCAACACTGCAAGGTTTAGTTACACCCTTAGATAAATCTCAGGTGGTTAGGTAATTTAGGTAATAAAAAAGTGGCACTAAAAAGTTTTTAAAATTCCGCGGAAAATGCCAAGAAAAATTTAAAATTTTCAACAATTTTTTTTTGCAAAAAAACTTATAGGCGTGTTTCTGGGGTCGAAATATACTACCAGTTAAAATATCTGCACTTATTTCTGAGACACCCTGTACATTCAAATATTTTTCAAGAACTTGATTGTTCCTATTTTTCTTCTGTAGAAAGAAGAATAACTTTTCTAGTCAAAATTTAGAAGCACATACGTGAATAAGCACATATCGTGAATCATTTGATGAAAAAAAAATCATCAAACAAACTTATTGTTCCTTCTTTTAAAGTTTGGTGTTTTTAAATGTAATACGCATATCTAATTATCTGTTTTTTTTTTCAGGTTGTGCTTTTGGACAAATATCAAACAACTTAGATTTAGACACATCTAAGCTATCAAAAGATATGGAAACAAATTTAAAGGATCTGGGAAAGACATTTCAAGAAAATGGTGTTAACTTACCAGAATTAAATGTGACAAGCGTGAATGTAGAAAAGGTGGAACAAGTTTTAAGAGAAAAATGTGAAAAACAAGGCGCTGGAGATGTTGTAGACTCGATTAAGGTAAAACTTAACTAAATTATATTTCTATTTCTAGAATACAGAAACTGAGAACGCTATCGATATACAAAATTGCATTATAAAAATATTGTCTAAAGAAAATATTTAAGAACTTCAAACAATGGAAAGAACAATTTTGTATTATCTTTTATAATGATATTTGATAAAAATAATGGATTCTTGAAAAAAATCCTGAGTATTTCGCTAGTTATCAGCGGCGAAGATTGACGTTTTTATTTAAAAAATCACGAGATCTCCTATAATAAATTGAAATTCTCGGTAAATTTATTCAAATAATTAAATTCAACTTCAATCATTTAATGTGTGTATTAGGGTAGGTCAAAAAATCGACTTTTTTTTCACTTTAAAAGCTACCTAAATTGGAATTTACCCGGTATAGACTAATATGTAGTTAAATTAACTATTGTACTTTAAATCAAATTAAAACTTGATCCAAAAAGTTGTACAAGGTGAGACAAAATTAATATTAAACATTGGTCGCCTTTAAAAGCATGTTACTCTTTTATTTTAAATGGAACACCCCGTATATTATTCCGATATTCAATGGAGAATTCATGTCTCTTCAAAATACTATTAAAGTTGCCTACTCCTCAAACAAAGATTTTCCTAGATATTTTCATTTACTTGATTTGATCTGAGTGATCTTTATTATTTGATAAAATCTAGGTGGCTGCGATATGTCTGACGTTACTTCAACATAGCTGTCTAATTAGTCCAACTTTAACAACTAATTATAATTTTGTATCAGTTAAAACAAAAAAAAAATTTAAAAATACTTAAGTGCTCCTGATTTTATCTAGTCCGGGTGGTTTTACGGTTTTACGGTATACAGAAAAGTCAACAGACTTCGAGACATAGAAAAATCAAGTCCATTTAGCGTGTGTCTAAATTTTGACAAGTTTTCAAAAATGACAGTTTTGTTTAGACTGGCGTTTAATTTCATTTTATTTAAACTTAGCTTTATTTTTTTCCTAGAATGCGAAAATAAATTAATATATAGGGTGTTCCATTAGAAAAAACACAACTTTGATATGTAACTTTTTTTGGAGACACCCGGTATAATTCTATATATTTTATAAAATGCTTTCAGTTAACCTATATATGCTGCCAAAATTTCATTTTGATATAAACTACCGTTCTCCTTGGAGCTTCTACGGCGTATGAGAGGCGCCACCCTGTTACATGTATTCATAAAATATCTAATAGTATGAATAAATTAATTTGTGTTATTTTTTTAAATAATAATTGTTTTATCAATACGTGCCTTGCTCTTCCAACATTAACAAATAATGGTTAAATTTGAAAATTTAATTACATATGTTAATATTTTCACTTCCTAAATTACCCTAAAATACTTATCATTGATAGGTTAAATTTATTTAGATTTTTTAAAACGTAAATAGGTCTATAATAATATTTTATAGAATTTTTTTGTTTTTAAATATTACTCTTAACAACCTGTGTTGCAATACACTTTCGTGTCCCCTTTCAGCAGAGATGTGGTAGCTTAGGGCTACGGAGTGTAGAGGTAAAGCGGCCCTCACACGATCAATAATATTGTCAATGTTTTTTATTGTCAATATTTTATCAATATTTGAAAGGTGACATGACACGGTCAATACACATATCAATATTTATATTTTACGTTTTGTGTCGATATTAAGTGTTAATATCGTGCCAACAAATGAACCATAAGAAAAAAGCATGTATTGCCCATCCATTTTGGCACATGTAAGTGAGAAAAAAAGTTAAAGAAGGCGTTCAGATAAAAAATGGATTTCAAAAGAAAAAGTTTGGTCACCTAAATCTTCTAGACTACGTTAAGAAACAGGACCCTGATGATTATAAAAATTACTTCAGAATGAATGGCAGGAAATATATGATCTATTGCTTCATTTGGTCAGTCCTTATATTACCAAAGAAAACACGAATATGTGGGAAGCTATACCTGCAACTGAAAGATTAGCCGTCACACTTAGATTTTTTGGCAACAGGAAGATCCTTTGAGGACTTAAAATTTTCAACAATAATTTCACCAACAACCATTAGTGAAATAGTTATGGAGACTTGTGAAGCCATAATTCGAGTTTTAAAGGACTACATCAAAGGTTAGTAAGTTTAAAATACAATAATTTGTAACTTTTTATTAGGTATGTGCGTAGTAAGTAACATGTTCTGGCAGTACTAGATATTCTTCATCATGTTCTTGCTGTGTGAGTGGTGACTGCAGTGGGTGTTGAAACATAATTGGTAGCATAGAATTTCCCACGGTCAATGGATGATGTCCAACTATCGGCTGATAGTGGTCGTGAACCAGTTACTTCAGCCGCCACGTTAATTTTACTGAGTGACGATTTAGATTTCCTAGCGCTGCTTCAAAAAAATATCATTGATTGCTTTTCAGCAAAATAACCTTTGTTGGGGTGCTAAAGCTTTAGTTTGTTTGCCCAGACTTTAGCAATCTGACTTTCCTCTACATACTTTTCGTCCTCCGAAAGGTATTTGCATGCTAGTGCCAACAACTGTTTTGTTGTCTGGTGTTTTTGCCTGGGGTTTTGTTCTTTGATGTATGTAGATCTTCAGATGTAACCTGAAAAACAATAATATATTTTTACAGCTTCCAAAGAACTCAAGATGAATGGAGAAATATCGCACATTGTTAAATTTGGTAGAAAATGGAATTTACACTAACAGGACTTAAACATGGATTATTTAGAAACCCTACTAACAGAGCAAAGGAAATCAGAGATCTCTATCGAAATTATTTTAATCAAGAAGGACAAAGTAGATTGGCAACATACTGGTTATATAGATATTATATTATACTTTATTTTGAGGATTATTTCAACTATTTTTGTCGCAGTATTCGCATTTATATAAAGCGTTAGGTATAAGAATAGATATAATCCTTTTTAAAATAAAATAAACTAATAATAGGTACTTACCTCTATTGTTTCATTTATGGTTGATCTCGTTTTATCTGGCTTTTCTACATCTTTCAAAAAATTGAAGTTCCAAAAACAACCAAGACCAGAAGGTTCATATATGTCTGCACTTGCACTCCCTGTGCGTTGAGAGTCTTTTATTTTTTTAGTTCTTTTCGAAATTTGTTCTTAACGAATTGATTTTTTTTCACATCTTCTATTCCACACCATTTTTTTTAATTTTTTATAAATGTTTAATAATTTTTTATAACCTTCTTTTTGTCGCGGTTGGGTAGTGGTTGACGAAATATCCCATAGTTCTGGCATTTCACGATAACTATCTATAAAAATTTGTAATATTTCTCGTTCACTTTTGTTTCAATCTCAGATTCATCACACCGAAAACAACGACGGCGATGTTCTGTCTTCCGCCATGGTTACAAATAAGCCATATATTAAATAAACTAGTCAAATCTTGTCAATCATGCGAGCCTAACGGTCAATATATTGTCAATAATACTAAGCTCCGCCTTTATATTGACGAGTATTTTCAGGGACCCGAAAATCCATCAATATATTGAAAGTACATCAATATCTACGCTCAAACACTCAATAATATTGTCAATAATCCAAAATATTGACAATATTATTGATCGTGTGAGGGCCGCTTAAGGAGAAATAACTCTTATGGGACTTTTATTGAAAAAGTGGTCACAAAATGGAAAGAATAAGGGTTCGCCAAATAACCACAGTGGCGCTAAAAACGCATGAATCTAAAAAATGAACAGTAACCATAGATAAGAGAATAAAAATAAATATAACCAAACATTACCCAAAAAAATTTTGTTTTTATTTTTCAGACAGAGTTTTTGAATATAAAATAATTATTGTTTATCAATATTTTGTGCTTTATTTATAATTTAACAATGGTTAAAGTGTGTGTGGTGCGAAGTTGATTGAATAGTAATAGCTGATGGAAAAATAAAGAGCAAAGGCAAAGCCTACGGTATGTAAAATACATAATATAATTCAGTATTGTATTATTTGTATTATATGTAAAAATTAGAGTCAATCAAAAGTGTAGTAAACATTTTTCGTAAGATTATTGACATACATGTTACAAAGTATATTTTTACAATCCTTTTTATAAAGTTACAACCTAAATAAAATTTATTTTCAATGATTTTAAAGTTTGACAGACATGCACAAATTGTTGGCATTTTTTTTAAACAAGTAAAAGTAGGAAATACATAAAATTGTAGGTACTTTCAAGAAATATAGTTAACTGTAAGTGCTGTATTTTAATAATCTATCAAAAAATCAAAATCATCAGGATAATGGGTATTGATTTTCAGACAAGAATTAGATTACAGTGATGGTCAAAAGCATTTAGATATTGCTTTGAAATCTACAGATAAGGTATGGCAGTTTCATTTTAAAGAACAAGATGTTAAAGTTTGTGATAAAAATGAAATTGTCATCAGAAATACTGTCCACTTCAGTATTTACATAGGAAAATATTGGAGGATGAAGTTCTACCTACTGCCTCAGGTTAATTTAAATTCTGAATTGCAACAACAGCAACAAGCAAGAAGGGCACCATTAAATGAATATTATACACATAAGTATATTATTATACACAGAAAGAGTAATGTTATACACATAAATATTAACATTTTGTAGAGCAACAACACAATAAAAAACCAAAATATGAACACCAGCAACTAAAACAGGAACCATTAAATGAATATTATACACGTAAAGTACAATTTGATCGAATAAAAACGGCGTCAGCGATGCCTATGAAATGAAGATTGCTGTCATTTTATATGTAAAATGATATGGAGAATGTCATCGAGATGTTCATTTCAAGCCAACTGGACGCCGTGTTTTCGATCATACAGTATTATTATACACATAAATAATAATATATACATAAACATCCCTTGATAAAGATCAACATTTTGTAGAGCAATAACAGCATCAAATAATGGAAATAATGGACCCTACTGCTCAAATCAAAAACAAAATTTCAGCATGACTACTTTATTGGTTATATCAATAAAATAAATTATTGAGTTTATGAGTCTAGATGCTACAAGCAAGCAGATCTATCACATAATTTTAAATGAAGATTTATCTATTATAGTATGTATAAACACTTTGCATCTTTTATTCAATGTTGTAATGAATTAACAAATTGCAGGTAATTTATTCTAATAACGAAAAAAAAGTTTGGATCCAAAAAATATTTTCTTCTGATGAGGTTTATGAATATTAAAGTCTGTTGAAGTTTGGCCATTATGTGTTGATATTTGGTATACAATTTATTTATGATGTTACAGTAGTTAAACCATCCGAGTACGAAACATGTTTAAAATCCACTATTCTTAACGAATGGCAACTACCAACTTGAGAGGAAGCTAAGAGGAAGGTTCTATTGGGTGGACTACAAGGAAAAGGGACATATACATGAGGATCTGGAAGGGCTATAACATTACCTCAAGCCATGGAACAATAGGAAAGGAAATTCAAAGGAAAATATTACAATACGTGGGATGCAAATTATAGTGCAAAGAATTGAGAAAAAGAATTATTAAAAGTAGTTATTGTTACGATAGTTAAACCATCCGACTACCAAATATATTTAAAATCCACTATTCTGAATGAATAGCAACTACCAACTTGGGAGGAAGCTGCGAGAACGATTCTATTGGGTGAACTACAAGGAAGACATGAGCATCTGGAACGGCTATAAAATTATATTATTATTTCACGTCCCAAGCCATGTTGGAATAGCTGGGAGTGAAAAAGAAGATAATACTGCACACGATTCTTGTCTAGAAGTAGTTGATATTAAGGTAGTTAAGCCATCCGACTATCGAACATTTAAAATCCACTATTTTGAATGAATGGCAACTACGATGGAGCAAAACGTAAATAAATACTTGTACAGTATAAAATTATATTATATTGGCTTAATTTTTATACTACAGAAAATGTGTTACGTTATTTTTGACCTGCATTATATTTATTTAAATCCCATATCATCAATTAAACTTTTAATAAAGTTTTTCTAATTATAATTAACATTAATTTTAAACTAAAGCTTTTTCATCTTGAATGAGATTTACGAAATAACTTATGAGAAACAATAAAAAGAGGCTCTGATATCTGAATAATCAATAATAAAACCACATATTGACTTACTTTTATACTAAATAAATGTAGATATGAAGTTATTTTAAAGCTGCATTATATTTATTTTAAACCCATCACCAATCATTACTTTAAATAAAATTTGTCTTAATTATAATTACCATTAATTTTAAGCTAAAACGATAAGAATATTTTTTCGTCGTCTTGAATGACATTTGCGAAATAAGTTATGAGAAACAATAAAAAAGGGCCTAGTGTATTGCTGCTGAATAAAAATCTGTAATTTATTTCATGCAACATGAAAATAAAATTGTATTTTTTTTAAACCCGCGGCTTCGCGTTTGCTTCCCGTCAAATATTTATGTCTTGAATCATCTGTTCTAAAATGTTCGGTGCATGTCTTAAATTTTAGAATCTTGCTACAGCAGCGCCATCCTAATTCTTCCCTTTTTTTGACCATTTTTTAATACACGGAGTTATTTCTCCTTACCTCTACACTCCATATTTAGGGCACAGAAAATAACACTTTCAAATAGCAGCAAAGAATATTATAATTTTATTTTTATTTATAAGGGTATTAAAATATTCTTTGTACTTAAGATGGGAAGTTCATCAATGAGTTTTATTTTAACTCAGTGGCGGCTCGCGGGTAAAAAGTTAGGTGAAGAGTTAATTTTTTAAATTTTGGCGCATTCACCATTTTGACAACATTTTTTAATATATTTGAAAATTTTTTGCTGCATTCACCGTTTTGTCAACATTTTTTTTATTATTATTTATACACTAATACCTATAATATTTTCGTTTTAATTTGGGCTAAAACGCATTAAGTAAAAAGAGATACAACCAGTTTTCGATAAACACATTATTTTGCATTTCAGTGAAAATATAATTAAATTTACTTAAATTTAATATAATAAACATTATATACAGTGTCCACCATAAAGTTGGATCCATATGTACGTTTTTTTTATTAGAGTTTTAAAAAATCTTTTGTGGCTATCACTTTGCTTTTGAAAACAACTTAAAATGCACCAAGCCAAAGTTGACAGCTAACATCTGGGAGCTGTCAAATACAAAATATTTAAAAGAAATTTTAAAAAATTGGTTAAATTATTATTATTTTAAAAAAGTGACTAACAAAATTATGTTTCAACTTTGACTTGGTGCATTTTAAGTTGTTTTAAAGCGGAATTGGATTGCCACAAAAAGTTTTTTTAAACTCTAATAAAAAAACGTCCATATGGATCCAACTTTTTTTTGAACAATAGAGATTGAAGCTTCCCGAAATAACGTTGTAAACCGACATTTTTCAAAATAGAGATTTCAGTGCAATAAGGTTGTAATTTTCAGGTATAGCTTTCTTTTCCTCGGTTTTTCACTGAAATTTCGATATTGAAAAATTGTTTGGTTACAACCGAGGAGCCATTCAATTATTATTCAATTATTACATTATGATTATTACATTAATGTTTACCAAGCAATAATAACCAAAATAAATTTGATTTATTTATATTACTAACCTTACTAATTTTTGTAAATAGAAGCTCAATTTTTCTGTACTTTATTGATGCAAACTTATCGAAGTAATATCGTCATTTAATTAATTAATTATATTTATTAAAGCCTATTTAAACGAACATTTTCATTAAAATTAGACTAATAGAGTCTAACGTTTTTTTCTAAAGCATCGGCTATTGTATTTTGATTTTTTTTAATTTTTTAACATTAACTGACATTTTAAATGTTCTGCAGAATCCCCGTGTTTATACAAAGATCTTGTTATATTTACGAAATCAGTGAACCCTTCTTTATTCCAAATGCCATGTTTATTAGAAAATATATAGTAAACACCAACAAAATAATTTTTGTAAAACAATACTACTACATAGCCAATTAAAATCAGCAAACCAGGAAGACTTAAATTTAATATTATAAGATTTACCACTTTTTCTTATTTCTTTTTTGCAACTTATGGTTAAAGTTTCAGTTGGTCGCCCTTGAGATAAAACGTCCCTCTTATTTTCATCTGTCCACCGTCTGAAGGGAGTTTCCAATAAATTGCAAACCAAGTCATTAATTGACAAGTTAAATCAACGAAAGCCATTAACAAACAACAATAAATAACAACAACAACTTTACAGTCTTTACACGGTTAATTACTCGCCGAAGTAGCCGAATATTAGCATAAATGCAAAAATTATGCGTCGCCGTCACGCATTTCCTGAACAAAAGGAAGACGAAGAGAACTATCTAAAACCAAAAACTCATTCACATCGGTCGCCGATAATAAACTTCGGGGCGGGGGGATTTACATCTGCCACTAGGCTGACGTCACGTTATCATGAAATCCGTGCAGCCGCTTGGCTCAGAAATAGAAACATTGTCACTTGCATTTCTGGCTTGTAGGCGCGTGCGAGCCTATAATGCTACTTTTTCGGCCGGAATTAACGATGCGATGGACCTATTATGCAGATGTCCGCCCGGAAAAAAATAAATAACTTATAAAAAATTACCATTTTATTATTTAGATACATGTAAATATATTAAACTAAATTAATAGTTTAAGCAGTTAAGTTTTTTCTTTAATTTGAGTATTTTTTCGGTGAAGTGCCCCTTCACCTACTGCACCTGACGAGCCGCCACTGTTTTAACTATATTTACTTTTTTTAGTAATATTTAATTATATGTACTATTTCTCTTTATTCTTTATCATTAATTTTTTATTTATTATTATATGTATTTTTCATGTTAGATGCCTTAATATGTTGTTTTAACTCGTTTAACATAAAATCTATGCTGTAGGTATGATGTATATCTTATTTTTAAATGTATGTGAACACTCTATATTAATTATATTTAATTAATTAGAATTTCGTATTAGAAAAATAGTAAAATAGATTTTAGCTGTGTCTCTTATTAAATTAAATATAATAAGATTTAGAAGAAAACGCTGTGCAAATCTTGTTAGTAGATGCATAAATATATATTTAATTTCATTTAATATAGAAGGTGGACTTTACGATCGATGGTAGATTAGGGCAATAAAGGAAGAAATGAAAGATCATAGCGTTTGTTTAAATTTAAATAAATTATTCTCCTGATTTCGCTAATGGTCGCAATGGGCAAAATCGACGTAGTACTCTCTACCCTAATGGAAAGTACCCTTTTAGGGCTGTTACGGAAATTTACACTATCGCTTTGGCATTAAAATGTGTGTAAGAGTACCAAATTACAAGAAAAATAGTTTACCAATGTTATTAAAAATAAACAAAATACAGGGTGGTCCGAACTGTATTCCGGAAACTTCGGCAGCATATTCTGCAGATAGATTTAAGTAAAAAAGTTCGTATAAATATATATCCTAAAATGCTTAGTTTCTGAGGTACAGGGTGTAGAAGTTTCATTTTTATTTCGATTTTTTCCAAATAATTTCTGAAGTAACGTCAATATTTTGATGAAAATTGGTGTCTGAGAGTTTTTTGATATGAGAAATTTGGGATGTTGATGTCAATATGACTCCATATGGGGCGCCACCTACATGTGTTTTAACTGTTTTGAAGAGTAATAACTTTTTATCCGTACCTGTATAAAAGTAGTGAGCAAAAAAATATACATTACCGTGACATTTTACCTAAAAAATGTCTCTGTAAAAAAATATACGGTAAAAATCACTACGAGTAACCGTTCTCAAGATATTTAGAATGGAAATAGTCAATACATGTCATTACTGACAAAAAATAAACACGTCGAGTAGATAGTTATTTGACTGAAATAATAAATTTGGTAAATTTATATATTTTATATTATATTTTTTTAAATTAATCATAATTTCTTCTTCGAAAAAAAAAACAGTTTCTGTTGAACCTTTGGCTCAAAAACATTTCAAATTTATGATTTCAGTCTAGTAACTATTTAGTCAACTAGTTGGCGCCCTCTGCAAGTGGGAGTCATATTGACATTAAAATCAAATTTCTCATGTCAAAAAACTCCCAGATACCAATTTTCATCCAAATATTTACTTTACTTCAGAAATTATTTGGAAAAAATCGAAATAAAAATGAAATTTCTACACCCTGTATCTCCGAAACTAAGCATTTGAGGGCATACATTCATAAGAACTTTTTTATTTATTTTTATCTGCAAAATAGGCTGCCGAAGTTTCCGGAATACAGTTTGGACCACCCTGTATATTATTTTTATTTACCCTTTTCAGGGCTGTCACATCTTCAAGAAGCATTTTAGGGCATATGTTCATAGGAAATTTTTGTTTTATTTTTATCTATAGAATCACCCACCAAAGTTAGTTACACTATTTTTTTTGACACCCTGTATAAAAACCTATTAATTACATTATCTAACTGGGATTTTGATATTCATATTATTATTTATTAATGAAATAATCATTCATGTTTAAAGTTGTTTTTCATTCAAGAGTACTTTTGTTCTCAGGACAAACAAGAAGAAATTAAAAACTGCGTTACTGAGAACATCAACGTTACCCAAGTCCAGGAGGAATTGGAAGAAGCGAAGAAAACTGGATCAATGGATGTTGTGTTCGCAAAGTACTGCAAAAAAATGGCCGGAAATATACGAATGTGTTGAGAATGTTACAAGCGAGGTGCGTAGATGTTTGAAGCGAAACCGAGGAGAAAAACCTTCAACAGAACGCTAACGATTGTTAGCTTGAACTGCAAGAATTTATGTGCTATAAGGATGGAGATCGCGTTTGGCAAGTAAGTCGATGTATTATTTTTTAATGTTCCTTCACCTGTTGGTTATTTAACATACCCACAACCAAACTTATATGGAATCACTCTTGCTACTTCTGACTAAATTTCTTACAAGGAAAAAATTGGTATTCAACTTTAAAACAGCCGCTACACTATCCCCGAAATGTTTTTTTACGAAATATTTCTGAAATATTTTGTGAAACGTTTCTCAAAAACATTTTCTGAAAATAGTACGATAAATATATGCCCGTGTTATAAAAAAATTAGTTCCCACGTTTCCTGAAATTGAGCGAGACTCGAAATTGATTGGTTTATTTGTTTTTATTGTTGAAAAGCAACAATAAAAAACAAACAACCAATCACGGCGCGTCTTGAAAAACTGATATGAAGACAATTACCGATGGTAAATTAAATTAGCTATTCCTCGAAGGTTACAAAAGAATATTTAGTTTTAATCATTGTCTAATATAATTAATTAAAATATAGTAAAAAAATATAAAACTTTAACGAATTTGGTTTTGTCTTTCTGGTTTTAATTGTCTAAATCCCTGCATAATAAATACTAGTTGAATTGATTTATGTCAAACCATACTGGGTGCTAATAACAGTATCTTTTACAAATTTCTCTTAGAAACAATAAAAGAACATTACTTTTAAATAATGTACGTGGACCATATTTTTTGTTGACATCGGGTCAATTAATAATTTTCCTAAGCGGATATATTGATAATGTTACCAGTATTACTCATCAAGCAACTAACTCTTGTATTAATCAATTAAGCCGTAAACAAACATATCATAATATACAATTTTATATACTAATTCATTATAATAAAATTAAATCATAAAAATATTGTAATTATATTCCTGCAGTATAAGTGAAAACTTTTATTCCTTAATATAGGTATATATCGACTATACATATAATAAACGCGTATTCAAATATTAATTTTGTGGAATATATATCAATATAACATAAATCGAGATGTAATTAAATAAATATCATCGTAACAAGCTATTTTAGAAACATCTAGGTTTACTTATTTCACTGAGATTTATGACAAAAAAATCCTTTGCCTCCGGTACAGATACCGCCATGTTTTGGAAATAGCTTAAAACAAAACAAAATTGAACGAGGCAACAAAAAACGCCAAAAAAAAACCCCCTCGCCCTCCTTACGAGTAGTTTTCAGGCGCTTTTAAGAATCGAAAGTAGGTCGAGGTAAACCGAAGTGGGCCAAGACAACTGGAAATAAATCGAAATGCGTCAAAGTTGGGCGACGAAATGCGACCTTGGCATGTTTCGAGTTGTTTCTGGCATAGTGTGTACGCTGTTAAGATAAGGCTTTTTGTTGTAAATAAACATGATAATAAAGAGTAATCGACTGCTGTGATGTATTCTATTTTGAATTTTGTGTTCACTAGTAAAATCACGATTGTCCGGTAATTTTCATTTGACCCAAGAAATAAAAATTGCCTTATGTTGGGTCAACTGACGTATAGAGGGGAAGAATTATTGCTCTCATTGAACGAGGAATGCCCCACAGAGACGTAGCAAAGATAATAGGCGTTACCCAGGGTATTGTATCGAAAACATATGCAAGGTACTTCGAATTAGGAACACACAGTACAGGCCCAGACAAAGTCGTCAAAGAATCACAACTGAACAACAAGACCGCCTTGTGAGCCAAATTGCAATGTTTCTCATCCAAAGCTACAAAGACAACTTCTGGGTGAACGTTTCAGTTCAAACTATTAGAAAAAGGCTTCGTACCCGAGGGTTGTACAGCAGGAGAGAGTCAGGGGTGGATGGGGAAGTTGGAAGAAGTGATCTTGAATATGCTACGATTTTGAATCACGATTTTGAGAAACTTTACGACTTCCTGATTCATTCAGTTTAGCTGGCCTAATCCTCTGTGAAATATATTATTTTTAACTTTTCAGGTATATACTTTTTTACAGATTGTAGAAAGAAATTTTCTCTTTTCTGGTACAGCAACAACCTCGTCATGTATACCTGTTTTAATTTTGGTATAATTCTCATCACGTAACTTTTCCTCGTTTCTACATTTGGCATCTTGTATGATAATGCTATTACTCAAACGAAAAAAACCTAGGCAATACCTAGGCAGTGGATATAAATGTGTTCTGAGGTAGATGCTATGTTACGGTCCGTAATAAGAATATTTGGATTTTGGAGACATATTAATATTTTATTATCTAATTTAGTTTAAACCTCATTTAACTCTTCTCTACTGTCTCACTAATTTTTAGTAAAATTATTCTAGCAACATTTAAAACAACAACTTAGACTTAAGTTTTAGTTCTCAGACTTGGCTTTTAGTCCGTCCCTAATTCAAAACAAGCATAGAGATAGCCATCTTCATGGTTTCTCTGTCAACCGCCGAGTTCGCGTCAAATTCGCCTACCTTTTTACTAAGAGGAGCTCGAAAAGTATAGCACCGAGGCCCCCCCTGCTTGACAACAGTTGTCAAGCTAAGCTACCGTATTCCTAGTATACACTTAGATCGAGACTATTTAGATGATATTCACTCTTTCCCGCTGTACGCCCGTCGGATTCTTTATTAGTTATTAATAAAAGAATAGTGGTAAAACTATACAGAATGAGTCTTAAATAAGTGCAAATATTTTCAGGGGTGGTATATTTCGACCCCAGGAACACGGCTATGAAGTTTTTTTGCAAAAAAAGAATGTTAAATATCGTGCTTTTTCTATTAAATTTTCCTGTATATTTTAGAATTTTTTTTAGAACTTTTTTCTTCACCGCAAATTTTTCCACGGTATAATTTGGTTAGGTTAGCTTAATCTTTGATATCACGGCACAAAAAGAGATGCAAATACAGAGAAATTTCCCATTTTTTTTAAATTTCAAATTTAAATAACTCGGTTATTTTGAACTTATTTGAAAGACGGTAAAAGGAATATATCGTGGGCGTACAGCGAAAATCCACTAAGTCACATTTTTGGTTGAATTGGATTAAACACACCACTATGTCCAGTTTTTCACGGTCTTTAACATGAAAAACCCATTAAGTCGTCCAATTTCCGCATCCTTATAATATAATATAAGGATATATATATATATAATATAATATAAGGATGCCGAAATTGGACTTAATGGTTTTTTCATGTTAAAGACCGTGAAAAACTGGGCATAGTGGTGTGTTTAATCCAATTCAACCAAAAATGTGACTTAGTGGATTTTCGCTGTACGCCTACGATATTATGTTTCTTTTATTCATATCTACCAGCCCTGAAAATATTTGCACAAAGCAGCACAAACAAGGTACGCTTATAGACTCACATTAATAAAACATTTCAAATGGAACAACAAACAACAGATGTTATTAAAATTATAAGTGTCTCAGAGAAAGACATCTAACAATAGTTATTTTACAAATTGGCGTTTATGTTTAAAAACAATTGACGATTATATTGATGCAAATTGATTATTTAGTTAGGCAGTCACTAAGAATCTTACGTAACTTTACTATTTAATTTTTGCTAAATCAATCTTTTTTTGAGCTCTGATCGGGACCGGCCCACCGGCCCACCTGCCCACCGGGAATTTTCCCGTTTTCCCATATGGCCCATCTACCCCTGGGAGAGAGTTACGGATCCCACAGTTATCTCGGTAAAATAAAATTGACCGGCTAAATTGATGCCCTCAACATCAAAACTGGACAACTGAGAATTAGCAAAATGTTCTTTTTTCGGATGAGGCCAGAAACGGCCTAAAGTCAGATGACCATCGAATTTGCGTTCTCAGAGCTCCAGGAAGACTAGCGAGACTCCAGGCTGCCAAATCTGTACCAAGATATAAAGGAGGAACTGTAATGTTCTGGGGAGGTATTATGCTGGGCGCAAAAACTCAATTGTTACCACTTCAACAATTTTAATGGATCGTAGGTATGTTGATTTAGTGCTAGAACCAATCGTTAGTCTTTGGAGAGCTGCAAATGGGGATAATTTTAACTTCATGCGCGATAGTGCACCTCCCCATACCAGCAGAGTGACTAGAGAATATCTTGAAACGGAAGGTGTCATAGTTTTGTACTGGCCTGAGTGTTCACCAGATCTAAACTCTATCGAACACTTGTGGGACCAGCTTAAATTTTGTTTTGCATGAAGTAATCCTCGTTTAAAAGTTCTGTAGTCCATTAGGGAAATCTGATGTTTGCGTTTTGTCAAATCCTTATCATCTGATCTTAGCTGTTCTATTTATTTGATAGAGGTACCTTAAGGTTTAAATTTATATCTAATTATGAAGCAAAGCCATTACGAACTTTACATACCAATAAAAATAGTCGAGAGAGAATTCTTCTTCTTCTTAAGTCGCCATCTTTTTTCGGAGGTTGGCGATCCAACTGGCTATGATGGTGCGTAACGACGCTTGCGACCCCAAAACTGAGATATGAATAAAAACTACAAAAACTATATATATTTTTTGAACAATTTTAAATTTAGATAAAACATTAAAAGTCGTGTTTGTCCCCGCTGGATTAATTTCCTTAATTTGAAAATAATACGTCTCTGAATAAAGTTTCTGTATTGACTAAAGTGCAAGACAAGCAAAAAAGCCCCTTTGTTGATCTTACGGGAGGCACGAAGACTTAGGACATAAACAAATCAACCTACATTTATTTGTCATCGTTCAAAATTTTTCGTTTTAAAGTAAATTATATCTCTAGACGCGATGTTTTTGCTGTAAAATTTGCTGTTTTCGCTCTCAGGGACCACTCCCTTCTGTCGCTTTCAAGAATAGGTTCCCAAGCCTTCAATCAAGTGCCTGTAAACCTCTTCAAGTGCCTTCAACCACTGTGCTATTTGCTATTTCTGAACCAATGCCTACTATTTCAGAAATTTTTCGAAAAAAAACATTCATTTTAAACGATGTCAAATTCAAATATACCGATATCAAGAATATATTTATACATAATTCCGTAAACAGTTTTTATCATTGCATTTCTTTTAATATCTCTGTTTATAAATATTTGTTTGTTTGTGTTTAAGTGAAGTTATACATCATCCGCAATTCACAGGAAAGGCGACATTGATAAAAATTTTCAAAGCTTTATAAACAATACGGCGATTATAGTAAATATTGTTTGTTTATTTACATTTTTTATATTTATAGGTCAAGTAATATAATATATAATGTGAGGTGAATATATTTTTATTTATTATATATTTCCTGTTTATGCCTTTTAGTCAGGACATAGGAAATTCCGTGTTAATTTTAAAAAGGTCAAATATTATCTCCCCAGATCATTTTAGGAAAAAGTTGTATTAAACTTTTTTGTAGAGGAGTTAAATTTGTACTTTTGTGTAGAATTTCTTTTCATTTGAATAGTCGTTTTAAATGTTATTTACAAAAATCTATCTTCAATTTAGCAAAATTTATATACGGCCCAGAGAAAGCTATAATCACCAAAACATCCCCATTTAGAACTTCATCTGTCATGTTAAGAAATGAAAGTAAATAAGTAAGCGCCTTTAGTGTTTGTTCGTGTACTAAAATTTTCAATTATGTAAGGTATGGCCAAAATAATAAGATTATTTAGCGATCATAATATTTTAATTAGAATACTGTGTATCGATACAAT
Source organism: Sitophilus oryzae (assembly GCF_002938485.1). Lineage (NCBI taxonomy): Eukaryota > Metazoa > Arthropoda > Insecta > Coleoptera > Curculionidae > Sitophilus > Sitophilus oryzae. The sequence goes on from NW_022145818.1 coordinate 51,429, forward strand.
ACAGAAAGCTAACTAACTAAAAAATAATAATGTCCCTGCTCTCCTACCGTCGACCTCCCGATATTCATAAACAAAAACATCTTTATCGGTTTCAGAGAACTGAGAGAACCCATAATGGTTGTGCTGATGCAGCGTCTCAACGCCGCGCCGACTATGGGTGTATATCCGTGTGAATATTTTTTAAATTTATATTTTTAGGGTTCCGTACCCAAAGGGTAAAAACGGGAACCCTATTACTAAAAGTGCGTATTCATTATCCGAACGAACGAACGAACAAATGAAAGTGCGGTATATTTAGACGGGGACCGAACGCATGCGGCCGTTCGTTCGTTCGTTCGCTCGACCATCCGTTTCGAGTCGGTACATCAAAGGCGTTCGCCAACAAATGCCTCCGGTCTTCTCGTGCGGTTCTATCGTACGGTCCCCGTCCATACCACTAGCGAACATTCGTTCGTTCGTTCGTTCGTGCGGATAATGAATACGCACCTAGACTTCACTGTCCGTCCGTCCGTCCGTCACAAAGGTCTATCTTATGAACCGTTATAGCTAGACAGTTGAAATTTTTACAGATAATGTATAGTCTGTGAAACGAATAACTTTGAATTTGACAGTTCCTGCGGGCTTTTCTAGTGTTAATTTTATTAGGTTAGCAACTTGCTGCCATGCTGATGCAATGCCGTCTCTAATAGAACAGCCCCGGAGCGAGATTTATGACGTCACGCTAGTTAGATACTACGGATGAATTATGTTGTAGAATGCATGGAAAACATAATTATTCCTCGTATATGTAATTTTTTGGATTATTTTCGACACTATTTTTTTCATATGACACAACACTGATGAAGGCTATAAACGTTAGCTATAACGTTTTATTAAACCAAAAAAAATAATAAAAACCCAAATGAAAACTTAATCAGCATTTTTCCCGAACCAAAATCCCAAGAAAATCAAAAAATATTAGAGTAATTTTACATATAAAATGACAGCGATCTTTATTTCATAGCCATCGCTGACGCCTTTTTTTCTATGATATTGTATTATTTGCAAATATAATTTTTCGAACATTGATGTTTGCAAAATATACATATAAATTTTGTGAATGCAAATAATAATACATCACTATTAGTAGATATTGAATGTTTTTTGTTAAATTAGGTCGATTTTCAAACCCCAAAATTTAGAATATATTTTACATTTTACCCATTATCTTAATACCTATTCATTATTTGTATATTGTAAAAGATATTTGATGCATTTGTATGGTTCATAGTTTATTTGTCAAAGGTATTTATTACTATAAACAGGTATATATATTGTATTTATTAACTGTATATTATGTATATTTCATGTAAACTATATCATTTTTAAAATACAAACCAAAAATACGAGGAATAATTATGTTTTCCGTGTACTCTACAACATATTTATTAATCCGTGGTATCTAACTAGCGTAACGTCATAAATCTCGCTCCTAGGCTGTTCTACTAGAGACGGCATTGGTCTGATATTTAGAAATGTCAAAGACTGATGGCATTTTACTTTTATCAATTATGACATTTTGCGTTGATTTTTGCAGGAAGAGGAAGAACTGTCACCTGTTTTATTATTTTCCTTTTCTATTTTACGAAAGTAAAAAGAGTTACCTATCTGATTCGATCAGGCACTCATTTTAAAGAATATCAGTAACTTTTTGGATAGAGGGCTTTTATATTTGTCATGTTGGTAAAAAATAACGGTCAAAATTCAAAGTTATTCATTTTATAGACTATATCTATGTTGCCGCTATAAGAACAAATACTAAAAACAGAAATAAATAAATGTTTATAAATAAAAAAGTACTTTCACTAACCATTATCTTTTAAGTAAATTTCCGCAATTTTTACGCCTCTAGTATTTGTTCGTACGGTTAGTCCTTGGGTTAGTCTTTTACTCTCGTTTATGGCCATTAAAGAAAAAATTCTAAAGGGGGATGCGTGTTTTGTGGCTACAGTTTGGCTACAGTTAAACTCATATACGTTAAACTGTCAGCAAAATTGTGATTGTGTCATTGTCAAATTCGATGTCACATTTTGTTTACAAAAATTTGAAGGTATCAAACGGAGTAATTTTGTATAAAATAATTATGAATTTTGCAACTTCTGAAAAAGGTACGATGGTTAAGCAGCATTTTGCTGGAAATAGTATTCCCGTTGTGTTTAGATATGGGTTCGCAGAGTAATCTCCCGGAAAGCCTATACCGAATAAGTCACACAAGAATAAACCAGAGGTTTGAAACTAAAAGTACTAGGGTATTAAGCACATGGAAGTGTGAAGACAAAAATAATTAGACAGGAAGAAAATAACAATGACTTTAATATTTTTCATGTTGAAGAAAAGAAAAACAAACCCGTTTATTTTGGACTCACTTTAATTGTATTGTGAGGCGTGAATTTCAAAATCATTTGGGGTATTGTTTGGCTGTGAATGGGGGTTTATGTAAAAATTTTATTAATTAGTATATTTTAGTAAAGTTCCTTTAGTTGTAGAATGTTTAGAAGGGAAATTAATCACCGCGACCTTATAGATCTATTGTGTGTTCATCTTTCTTGAGTTATAACGAGTTATAACAAATCATACAGTCCCAGGGCTTTAACAAAAGCCAGTATTTGAGACGGCTCCACAGAGGCCAGCTCTCCATCCTCGACATCAGACGTACCAAAGTTCATGGCACGAATGGTCGTCGTCTCGGCGCATTCAGTGATAAGGTGTTCTGGTGTTTCCCCATTTTCCTCATAGAATCTGCATTCGCCGTTGTTTCTCAGCTTCAGCCTACTGAGGTGTTCGTTGAGGAGACAGTGTCCTGTTAGAAACCCTGTGACAATCCGAAGATTGTTTTTACTTAAATCAAGGAAAACCTTTGATTTTTCTCGATCGTGAGTTCTGAGGAACTTTTTCGAGTGTCTTAGACCGTTGGAGGACACCCAGTCCAAGTTACGGATGGAGTCTTCCAGATTCTTCAGTTGGTTCCCGTTTGGAAAACAGAACGGTTCTGGTCCAGTTAGTGGAGTGTTCGCTCCTTTCCTAGCTGGCTCATTTGCTTTTTCATTGCCTTCTATCCCTTGGTGAGCAGGCACCTAGAGTAGGAGGATTTCTTTGCCTAATTTGTTGAGCTTCTCTATAGAAGCTCAACAGTTGATCAAAGAATACCTATGTATTCTTTGATCAACTTCGAATTGATGGTTACTGAATTGATCGCGTTAAGTGCTGCTTGACTATCGGATAGGATGGCAATTTCCTGTTTTCAATAGTTCTTTTTTTATAGATGGGAAACGCCTTTAGGGCCGGAGTGTGGGGATCTCCCTCTCTACTCTACCTAGAGGGCCTATCCACTAAAAACCGATCTTTGTCAAACCTGAGTCTCCGTCTCGGAACCGCTCGGGGCATTACTTCAAGACAGAGGGTTATCTTATGTGTGCATCCTATGTATTAATCGTTGCGCCAACTCTTCCTGAAATGGTTTTCATAATAACCCTCAGCATTTCCGCAACAGCTATGCTCTTCTCTTGGTCTTCACCCATAAGTGCCCCGATGTTATCCAGCGTGACCTTGGTACCGCACCTTGCCTCTGCCACGTCCCTAGATTCCTTCCATCTTCCACACTCGAATAGAGTGTGCGCAGGAGTATCCTGCTCCTGGCAGTACACACAGCGATCGCTATCCCTTTTGCCCATCCTTTTCAGGTATGTGCCAAAACACCCATGACCTGTGATAGCTTGAATAAGAAAGTGGTCTACCTCCACCCATCCATTCTTGTGCCACTCCGCCACATTTTCAATAAATTGCTTTGCCCAGCCATCATATCTCTGCCAATCCTCCTGCCATTTCATCAAGATGTTTTCTCTTACTTGCAACCTATGTTCCTTGCCCAGCCTGTATGTGTCGCATCTTTTTTCTACCTGGTGTACAATAGGCATGACACCAGCCAATTCCAGTACTGCCGCTGTTGGCGCAGTGCTGTAGGCGCTCGTAATACGTAAGGCCAATTTCCTAATCATATATTGCAGTATATTTTGAAAGTGTTGATATTGTATAGCTCTTCTCCAAATTGGAGCGGCATACAATATAGAAGTCACTGCCGATGCCATCGTCCTCCTCTTCATAGCCCTAAGTCCGCCAACATTGGGCATTACCCGCGACAGGGTGTTAGTTGCACGTGTGGCCTTTTCCACTATTAATATATTATATATTTATTATTATTATTATTTATTTTATTTTATTTTATATTTTATTTTCCACTATACACGGTTGTTCACACATATAGTTTTAAAAACTTTGATACCCTTGAAGAAATGAAGCCTTAAAATGTTTACTGCAATTTCATAAAATTGAAAATATTTCAAAAACGGTAAGGTTTAAGTATGATAAACCTTAATCAAATTCATCTTTATTTTAATCGTAGAATCTAAAAATAGAATAATATACAGGGTGTTCCATTTAAAAAATACAACTATAATATTTTTTACTTATTTGGGACACTCTGTATCTTGTAAAAATATTTTTAAATTGTAGCTCTAATAGTCCTTCAATGAACCCAAAACTTACAATTTGTAAAAATCTAATCGTTTAGCTACAATACCCCGTGTCGTATGTGGTGAACAACCCTGTATATATATATATTTATATTATATATAAAGTGGGTAGTCATACGCAGACCGCTGTCCAACCACACTTCCATGTATTTTACAGATTTGCAGGGCATAATAGTCACTCCCATTATATCAGCGCTCCAGCCTTCTAATTAGGTAACTAACCCTAATTAGGTACCTGCTGATGCCCATTGACTTCAATTGGTCTATATACCCCTCCAGTGAGCAGAGTTAAATGCGTTTTTCACATCCAACGTGAGAAGGGGTACGTATCCCCTACTCTTCCAGCTGCGTTGCCTTATCAGGTCGACCTTGTCCACAATTATGTTAAGAGCGGTTATTGTGGATTTGCCCTTCCTGAATCCAAATTGCCTATCGAACAGTCTATCATTTTCATCCAGATAGCGTAAATATCTGCCTGAAGCCTGAAGAATATTTGGGTAGGTGCTCATTGGTTCGGAGTATTTAGTTTTCGGCCCAAATACTCCTATCCCTGTCCCTGCTTTGGTTTTGGAAGCATCAGTATACCACGTGATGGTATGGTCTTTTAAAGTTCCTTTAGTTACAAATATTTCTTTTATTTGTTAAATTATTGTGGATGTATGTGGTATAAGCGAGGCCTGCGAGTGATCAACTAATTCTTTTGTAAATGATCATTCTAATTCAGAAAAAATTAACCACCCTTTTCAAACCACATAAATTCTTGTTAACCAAAAAAAGTGTGACATCGAATTTGACGATCACAAAATCATATTTTTGCTGGAATTTTAATTAATTGTAGCTGTCTCTGGGCCGTATTATAAATTTTTAGTAATTTAAAGGTAGATTTTTGCAAATAACTTTTAGATGCCTATTGCAAATAAAACAAAATTCTAGACGACAGTATAACTTTAACGTCTCCTGATAAAAATCTCTAATACAATTTTTGTATTAAATCAACTGGGAAGATAATATTTGACCTTTTCGAAATTTACATAGGATTTCCTGTGATTAAGGCTTGAATAAGGTTTGCAGAGCTTCAGCATTTGCCATAAAATAGCGAGCAATTTGTTACAAAACAATATAAATTATATATCACTGTAATCAGAAAACTTCAATCTATTTCCGTATTCTAACGGAATTTTAAATTATGTCTTTATTTTCGAGAAAATTTAGTCCAAACATAAGGAATATGTTTGGATGTATGTAACATAAGGAATATGTTGTAAGTATATTTGTTGATATGTAAAAAATAAAGAAGTTGTCTAAAAATGTGCTACAATACGAATATAGTATAATCCTTTATCTTTAATTTCCTTCTTCATTTGTGTAAAAATACCTAGCCAGTTTTACATAAAACGTTAAATGCCGAACACTTATTTTGCTACTTTTTCGGACTAGTGAAATGGACTCTTAATGTGTGTTTTTTGTTTTAGTGTTTGTTGCTGAAGGAGGAGTTGAGTGCGTCGAAAAACAAAAGGATGGCATTCAAGACTGCTTAAATGCGACATTAAAAGATAGGTTACCGTCAGATGTAGATGAATTATCTGTTGCATCATTGCCTGTGTTGGCTTTTAACCAAGAAACTTGCCAGTAAGTTTTTTTTTTCAAAGTGGGTATTAAAACATATTTTAGGTAAATTCATATTCAATTACATTTCAATTATCAGCATTTCTGTGTTTTATAACGTTATTTTTATGTCTTAATTAATTTTATACTTGTTTTTGTAAGAATAGCCCCCTATACACCATGAGTTTTGACCTGCGGATTTAGTCCGCGGACTTGGAATATTACTTAGCAAAACTCTCGTATTTTGGCCTGCGGACTTGGATTAAATATTCTCGTTTAGGACAAAATTCGACGTTTTATACCAGTTTTTATATAGATAAACGTTTATCGGAATAAAAAATGCCCTTAGATGGAAAGAAAATGAGTTCTCTTCAAATCCGCATTCTTCATTCGATTTTTTAGACCATGCTAATCTGACAGATTAGGTCTGGCGGATTAGGTCTGTGACAGACTTGGTTCGCCACACAAACAAAAAGTTTTTATCCGCAAACCAAGTCTGCAGGCCAAATATTACTTATACCCCAGTCAAAATAAATAAAAAAAGAAGGTTAAATAACAATAATTCGCATAGAGCTGAAAATTCGTACAGGTCTTAAATACACTATTATCAATGATATCTGAAAAGTCCCCACCGCTCCCACGTCTGCTAAAAAAAATATTTAAGGTCAGAGGTTAAAAATATGTATTTTTTTGCTTTTTTCTCCTAAACGGTAAGCGCTATCGCAAAAGTACCTTAAACAAATGTTGTAGGCCATTAAATTTTCTACAATAATGGTTCTTATACTTTTTTCTTACGAACCACAATTCCTGAGATATGGCGATTTCAAAAGTTGAAAAACTCGTATTTTTCATAATATGCACACATTTCCGCACCACCTGTGATTTAGTGTACTTGGCGCGTTTTTTAAGTCCACGATCTCTTATGGTCAAGTTTTATTTTATTACACATTATAATATTAATATTAAAAAACGGTGCTCTTGGTAATGATTATAGTCGAACGGATTATTGTTGATTTTGGGAGAATTTTAATCTGAGTGTAATTTTCAAATAATCTCAACAGTAATGTCTGCGCAGACGTATGCAAAGAGATTGACTCTTCTCCACAAGTCATCATCACATGTGGAATTCGCTTGCTTCTTGCTATACCCATCGTCGAGCGGGACATAGGAAATCCCATGTAAATTTTAATGGGTTTCAATTCAATTATTGACTTCCCTAATTATTTTAGAGAATAATTCTATTTAGGTTTATTGAAGAGCACTAAAACCCACATTCAAAAGAATAACTTTAGATATTTTTGATTAGGCCGTTTACGAGTTATCGCCGATTTCTTTTTAAATATTTCTCCTTTCTTATGGCCCTGTATTTACTTATGAGCACCAGTCAAGGTAAAAGATAACTGTCAAATGAAGTTGTCATTTCCGAAATTTATCTATTTAGTGCTTAATTATTATTATTAAAAACTCATACCTACATCGAAAATATTAGCCATGAATTACACTACCGAAGAAAAAGTATTGATGATTAAATGGTATTATCAAGGAAATAGTTATCAAAAGGTGTCGGACATGTTCGCTGCTCTGTATCCGAATAGACCGATACCTGGAAAATCTACAATCATGATCAATGACCAAAATCTATATTTTCTTGACTTCTATCTTGATTGGCATATTTGACGCCGATCGATGTTCATTGCTCTGTAATACTATTTTTTTTAAATATTTCAACAACGTTCGACATAACGAAATATTTTACAAATAGAACTGGTACTTTACACTAATTTGCGGTACTGTAAAAGTATTGTTACAAAAACATAAATATAAGCATTGTTGGAGACAATAAGTTATTCTTTTATAATCTTCTAGAATATATCGACAGAAATAGAACAGTTTTATGTATGCATGTCTGCTTTTATGTTATGAATTTAATTTACCATAATTATTTATAGAAAAACATTATTAGTTTGGTTGAAAACGGGTAAAATTTCTCTCCCCAAATACTTCGTTTCGGAGATACAGGGTGTCGAATTTTTCATTTTTATTTCGGTTTTTTGTGTTTCCAAATAATTTCTGAATCAACGTCCTACATTTGGAAGAAAATGGTTGTCTGCGTGTTTCTTGACATGATAAATTCGATTTTGTTGTCAGTATAATTCCTACTTGTAGGTAGGCCTGTTCCAAACACCGGAACACAATTTCCACACCGGTGTTGGACTGACACCGGTGGCCAAATATAGGCTATCCGGTGTTGGCTTAATAGTTGCCTGCTGGGGCTAGACACAAGTAAAATATTTCTGAGCCGAGCGGCGAGACTTGTGTCTAGCCCCAGCAGGCAACTATTAAGCCCGACCAATCAGGTTAAAGTTTTTGACAAAAACCAATGAATTAACACCCTCCAAATAATCACGCTAACCAACCTGATTGGTCAAGCTTAATAGTTGCCTGCTGGGGCTAGACACTTCTAGCGGCGAGCGGCTGCAACGTTTCTATGGTAACGTCACGTCAGCCTAGCGGCCGCATGTAGATTCCCCACCCCGAAATTTTTTTATCGGCGACCGATGTGAATGAGTTTTTGGGCTGTTCGCTTCGTCTTCCTTTATGCTAATATTCGGCTACTTCAGCAAGTAATTAACCGTGTAAAGACTGTAAAGTTGTTGTTGATTATTTATTGTTGTTTGTTAATGGTTTTTGTTGATTTAACTTGTTAATTTTTGCTGTTTGATTTGTTGTTGTGTTTTAAAACTGTTTTGAGTGTCTGTATGTGTTAAAAAATGAACCCAATCAATGATTTGGTGTGCAATTTATTGGAAACTCCCTTCAGACGATGGACAGATGAAGATAAGAGGGATGTTTTATCTCAAGGACGACCAACTGAATCTTTAACCATAAATTGCAAAAAAGAAATAAGAAAAAGTGGTAAATCTTATAATATTAAATTTAATTCTTCCTGGTTTTCTGATTTTAAATGGCTATGTAGCTAATATTGCTTAGTAAAGATTAATGTAATAATTATATAATAATTGAATGGCTTCTCGGTTGTAACCAACAATTTTTTCAATATCGAAATTTTAGTCAAAAAACCGAAGAAAAACGTTACACCTATGAAAATTACAACCTTATTTCACTGAATTCTCTATTTTGAAAAAAATGTCGGTTACAACGTTTTTCGGGGAAGCCCTTCAATAATTACAGTGTTCGCGATAAAGTTGGATCCATATGGACGTTTTTTTGGTATTAGAGTTTAAATAAAAACTTCTGTGGCAATCAATTCTGCTTTAAAAACAACTTAAAATGCACCAAGTCAAAGGTGAAACATAATTTTGTTAGTCACCTTTTTTAAAATAATAATAATTTAACCAATTTTTAAAAATTTCTTTTAAATATTTTGTATTTGACAGCTCCCAGATGTTAGCTGTCAACTTTGACTTGGTGCATTTTGAGTTGTTTTCAAAGCAGAAGTGATTACCACAAAAAGATTTTTAAAACTCTAATATAAAAAAAAACGTCTATATGGATCCAACTTTATGGGGGACACTGTATATACTGTTTATTATATTTAATTTAAATTTAATTATATTTTCACTGGAATGCAAAATAATGTGTTTATCGAAAACTGGTTGTAACTTGTATCTCTTTTTACTTAATGTGTATTAGCCCAAACTAAAACGAAAATATTATAGGTATTAGTGTATAAATAATAACAAAAAAAGAATGTTGACAAAATGGTGAATGCAGCAAAAAATTTTTAAATAATATTTTAAAAAATGTTGACAAAATGGTGAATACGCCAAAAAAATTAAAAAATTAACTCTTTACCTAATTTTATACCCACGAGCCGCCACTGATATGTTGCATAAATTTCCCGATTACAATTCGGATCACCCTGATTGCTAGAATTACATAATAAATACAAAAACAATACAAATCTAAAGGGAACAATTTGTAATCCAATGCTTTATTACCTGTCTCGTATTTTTTTATAAAATAAAGTCTTAATTATCTTCAGTTTTCATAAATGAATCATAGAATTGCGCTTACTAAAACTTATTTTCAATTTCAGAGATTTTGCCACAATTCGTGACTGCGTCACAAACGTTTTGGAAAAGTGCGAGAATACCACTCCGGCTACATAGTTGATGCTTTAAATTCTTGAAGAAAAATGCCCTGTGGAGAACCAGCGGTACAAACAGTTGCAGCCAGTCAGCAGCCTAAGAGCTCCGGCGTGAGTCTAAGCTCCTCCTTGGTCACCTTTGTCGTAATGATACTTTCCAGATTTTATTAATTGAGTTTATTACATATTTTTATTTTAAAAATTGATAGGGCATTTGATTTTTTTGATACTGTTCTTTTAGTTGAAAATTAATCCTTCTATTTGATTGTGTTTTAAACTACATACATATAATAATATGTTAAATTATTAAATAGAAACCATACCAAAAACTAATTATGGCCAGCTTTTGTATAGATGGACTAATTAAAAGAAAATAATATGTAATTTGTATTAATAATATAAACGCATTTGAACTTTTAATGTTGCTTGACGTAATCAAACACATAATTGTAATTACAAATTAAAATGCCGGGTGCATACTAAAAATTCAATCACAGGCACGAAAAACGGACACTTTCAAATTTTGATGTATTTTAGAGTTTAATAGGTATATTTTGTTCTACTGGGCCGATTTTGATGATTTTTTAAGCAATTTGTAGATCTCTCTTCAGTCCTTCACCTTACGTGAGAGTATGGTGACATCATGTCTTGATTCCCCTCACTTCCTCGGACCAAGTTGTTCGACACTGCGCCATATGTGAGGCTTCGGGGAGGTTGTGGCCCACTAGGGTTGTGATTTGGTTTACCCACCTCTTAGGTGACCTTCCACGTGATCGTCTTCCCTCTACCTTCCCTTCCATCAGTCTCTCAATTGACGTACCACTCCTGGCAATATGGCCACAATATCGGAGGATTGACTGATTTAATTTGGTAACCAGACGTGTCTCAATTTTTAGTTCTTCAATAATAGAAATCTTTGTTCGATCAGTGGTTCATAGTATTCGCAGCAGCCGTCGATATACCCACATCTCCAAGGTGTTTATTCTTTGCTTATCACTTTCCTTTAGTGTCCATATTTCAGAGCCATACATAGCTATGGGGAAAATGGGGGAGTTCGCAATGCGCAGTTTAGTTTTCCGTGTGATTACTGAATTCTTCCATATCTTAGGCTAAGAACATAGTGAAGCGACGAGGATAGCGGCGAGCAAGCAGCGCGATACCGCGTCGAGCAAGCCTCGACGCGGTATCGCACATTTGGACTTGTGCACATTTATTATTTTCATTTGCTTATTGATAATTTAAAATGTTAACAGTGGCAAAAATTATGGGCAGTAGTGTCGCAAACATTTGGTTACATGAAATTTTCAAAAACCGGAGAAAGTGTGGCAAGTTTTATAACCTTCACAAAAATTTGTGGCCACTTCATCTCATAACTTATCTAAAATGTACCGGTTATAGTGATTACTATCTTTCTGATCCGCATAAAATATCTCTTACAGGTACTAAATCTGTTAATTTTTGGGAATCTATCATTTTCTACAGCGCAACAGGGCCACGAAAACAAAATTATTTGAATCGATCTCACCGCTCGATTTAACCGCTCGAGCAGATCGCTTTACTACGTTCGCACGTACTTGTCTTCACAGGTTTGTTTTGGACGCTATGTCGCGCTGCTTGCTCGCCGTTATCCTCGTCGCTCCATTATGTTCTTAGCCTTAGTCAGCTTTGTTGTTGCATTCCTTGCCATTGCCACTCTGCGCTTGATTTCAGCCTCGCACCCTCCAGAGTTTGCTATCGTGGAACCTAAATAGTTGAACTGGCTCACAACCTTGTATCCAGCCACGGTTCGGACATCAGGTTGGTTGTTGCGGAGGCGGTCAACAATCATCGTCTTGGTTTTCCGTTTGTCTTAGTTCCAAGCCATATTCTTTACTAATAGAGCACAGTACAGCCATAACTTCCTGCAACTCTTCTTTGCTGGCGGCTATAATTACGGCTATAATCATCCGCGTATCTCAGGTTATTTATCCTCCTGCCCCCATGGAAATCCCACCGTTCCATTTTTCTATTACTCGACGCATGATATATTCAGTGTAGATATTAGACAGGATTGGCGAGAGTATACATCCCTGCAGGGCCGCGCCGACCCCTGGAAGCGCCTGTGTGCAAAACCTTTGATGCGCCTTTTTTTGTCGTCTTTATTCGACATGACATTTTTTTATTTTTAAAATTTGGACTGAAATATGTTCTGCAGTTTTATATAATTTTTAAATATATTATTTTCCTAAATATGTAAAAACTGTTCGCTTCCGCTTGTCAATTACTACCATTTATAGTATGGCCATCGTGTTCATAATCAACTCTTTGGAGTTTTACGACCTCTGGATCTCTGGATCAGGAAGTTTAAAATTCAGCTTCGACATCTAACTTTTTGGCAATTTACATGGTATTATTTACAAAATTTGTGAAAATTTTTGTCGGTTCTAATTTCTATCAAAAACTTCTTTAATTCCAAGCATCTAAAGCTTCTTGCATAATATTCATATCGATGGATTGTTGACTTGTTTTCACAAAATTTACTGTTGTCAATAATATATGCCATGCCTCTACATTTAGTAAACAAATAAATGAAAAAGTACATATTTTTTCTGAAATTAGATATTTAGCAGCAAAATAAGACTAATTCACCACAATTCACCTAAGCACTTTACTTTTGCACTGGACGCGCCTTTCGCTAATCATGTTCATCAAGCATCATCAGCAGATTATTAAAACTGACGCGTCCAGTGCAAAAGTTAAGTGTTTGATGTACTGTGGTGAATTAGGGTTTTATATTGCTGTTGTAACACCAAAAGCTCTAAGTATAATAAACATTTAGCGTCATATTTTTTCTTCTGATCGAATGATGCAGGTGCCATTTGATATATCATACCTATAAGGAATACATTTGGGATAAATTTGTATACCAATTTTTATTTATTTTCATTTTGCTTGACCATCTGTTTTCGGATAATGGTTTTAAGGTTAGATTTAAAATATATTTTTTTAATAAATCCCATCTTTTGATAGAGGACGAAAAATATCTATATAATTTTTGCACAATGCTAAATAATCCAGTCGTAATAATTGAGGTTGACAATGTCCTTTACTGCTAGCGAAGGGTATATGTATATAAAAAGCGCGAGATTTAGACCCAGTAAATTTTTTTGAAGACCATTGTTCTTACCGAGCATATTTTAAAATTGTTTAGACCCACATTCATTTTTTTAGTTCTTCTACGAGTATTATAAAGGATGTTAAGCCAGCGCCATTTGTATAGATAATCATACAAAACGCTAGAAAATGCTTTCCTATTTTAAACATTTTAGTTTCTGTGTTAAAACTGACAAATCTTATAATGTTACAAATTTGCTCTAGGTACGTGTCAGCAGTGCAATCAGCAGTACAACTCAGTATTATTTAAAAATATTTATTAATTCGACATATTCCAAATAAAATTTTGAATTTGGTTACTGAGTAAATAAATTATTTTGTTTTGGATTTTAGTAGTTTGGTTTGGAAAATAATGGCGCTGGCACTTCATCCGGCGCCCCTATTTCTTTGGCGCCTGTGTGCGCCGCATATTTCGCACACATGGGCGGCTCGGCCCTGCATTCCTGTCTCACACTTCCCTTTCTCTTGAAACCATTCGATAACGTGTTAATTTGTAGATACATTATTTGAATTTTTAGTATCTCTTTCTAAATTAAAAGTTAAAGTTTCCAATAGGTCAATTGAGGGGAAAACAAAATGTTGATGTTAACAAAGCAAGGAATTTAAAAACTATTTTATCATCTTGGCACGTCATTTTCATTAGTTTGTTTTTTCATTCATCTCATTAGCTTTGTTTTTATTGGATACATTCGCTTTTGAATAAGACATTAACGATTTACAGCAATTTTAGCATTGTTTTTAGGTCTTCATCAACACACTTATAAAATAGAGTGTATTGTTTTTGTAATATCACTATCATTGAAAAGTCATATTACTATTGTTTACTGACGTTTACTCTAGAAGAGATGGTTTTAAGTTTTGAAGCATCGGCTGTTGTTGCCTTAATTGATCCTGGTAGAGATCAACTTTTGGACTTGAAACCAATCTGCTAGAGTAACTGCCCAACAGACAACAATGATTCAATTTTTGAAAGACAATCACATTACATAAATCATAAACACTATTTTATAGGTCTGTTTTCTAGGAGTAAAAGCAAAGGCGTGGTTTTAATGTAAAAAATACGAAAAAATGTTAGTGTCTTCTTCAAAAGCGAACATCTCCAAAAAAATAAAGCTATTGAAATGAATCAAAAAGCAAACTATCGAGAAGAGATAATCCAGATGATAAAATAATTTTTAAATTCCTTGCTTTGTTAACGTACTCCACAGGGTGTTTCAAACTTTCAACAACCAACATTTTGTTTTCCCACACTGATACAGATGACAACTTTCATTTTTAATTTAAAAAGAGATACAAAAAGTAAAATAATTTAGCTACAAATTTACAAACTTTAATTAACACATGGAAATTTTAAGGTGCTCGTTTTTCGTGCCGGCGAAATTTCTTTTCTGTGTATATTTTCAACGTATAATATGTTAAGTAGTAAAAGTAAGCTATGTATTTTATTCATATATTTATATAGGATTATTTGTTCTTAATACCAAAGTATTTTAACTTTTTTTATATTATGCAGATTTCAAAACATATCAATGATTCTTAATGACAGTAGATCTGTCATTAAGAATCATTTGATTTACGAACCTTTATAATATCACCGATTATTTAGATATATTGACATTCTACGGGATGTGTAACGATGTCAGTAGAACTGTAACTATTTATATTTATTCACTAAAGTTTTTGTGTTACGTTTGACGTTAGTCATAATTTTTCCACCATTATACAGGGTGATTCGAACTGTATTCCGGAAACTTCGGTAGCTGCAGATAAAAATAAGTAAAAAAGTTCGTTGGTAAAAAAGGACATACATTTAGTATGTCCTAAAATGCTTAGTTTCAGAGATACAGGGTGCAGAAGTTTCAATTTTATTTGGAGATTTTTTCCAAGTAATTTATGAAATAACGTCAATATTTGGATGAAAATTGGCGTCTAAGAGTTTTTTGACATGAGAAATTTGAATATATGATTCCTGTGTAGGTGGCGCCCTATGCAAGTGGACATATTTTTTAACTGGTTTGAAGAAACTTTTCGTCCGAACCTGTATAAAATTGCTGAGTAAAAAAATATACATTTAAGACGTTTTTTACGTAAAAAAGGTCTTTTGGTGAAATCGTTCTCCAGATATTTGGAATCGAAATTATCAATACCTGTTATCATTGTTAAATTAAACAAACATGTTGACTAAATAGTTATTACACTGAAATTATAAATTCGAAATGGTTTTGTGCCAAAAAATCAACAGGAAACTGTTTTATCGTCATTTTTTCGCAGAAAAATTTGTGATAATTTAAAAAAATATAAATTTCACGAACTTATTTATTTCAATCAAATAACTAACTGCTCTTCGTGTTTATTTTTTTGTTATATTTTGTGTTTATAATGACATGTATTGACTATTTCCATTCTAAATATGTTGAAAACGGTTGCTCACGAAGACACATTTTTTACGTACATATTCAAGTTTTCAGTGAGTAGTTTTATACAGGTACGGACGAAAAGTTTTTACTCTTCAAAACAGTTAAAGCGCACGTGGGTGGAGCCCTCTACAAATAGGAGTCTTATTAACATCAAAAACAAACTTCTCATATCAAAAAACTCCTAGACACCAATTTTTATCCAACTATTGACGTTTCTTCTGAAATGATTTGGAAAAAATCGAAATAAAAATGAAACTTCTACACCTTGTATCTCCGAAACTAAGCATTTCAGGACATACATTAGACGAACTTTTTTACTTATATTTATCTGCACAATATGCTGCCGAAGTTTCCGGAATACAGTTCGGACCACCCTGTAGTATGTAACAAATAATATAATTTCAATGTTTTAAAATTTATTAGTTTTAAAGATTTTTATATGTTTTAAATTAAATTTATATATTTCTTAGAGACACATATATTCTATTCATAAAGCTACAAACAACGTTACATAAAATTAATTTTATCATAAATATATTAGTTATAACAGCACATCTTTCTTTAAATTTTATTGAATATCTTAGTTACTGCCTGATTATTTCTTATTTATTTTATCTTTTTTTTTGCTGTTTACTTATTTCGATATTTCTAATATTTTACTGTTTTTATTAATTGAGCAACAATTGTTTTGTTAAGGCGGTTTAATTAGACATTTATTTGTACTTTTTACTTGTGACACAGATGGGTATTTTTGTTTCTTTAATTAACAGAATATAACAAGAATTAGTTTCATTGTGATATTAGTATAAATGTCAGTAAGTTATCAAAGGAACATTTTTAAGGTTTATAATAAAAACAATAATTAAAATATGCATTTTTAATTAATACCTCGAGTTTTTAAGAAACTACTTCAACAAATTTTCCTTCCAGTGGCGTAGCTAGCATTGAAAGGGCCCTGTATCACGAATTTCACTAGGGGGGGCCCTGAGACAGAATAATGGGGGTGGGGGTTAGGTTAGGTTAGGGGGTAAATAAAATAAAAAAAATACCGTCTGATCAGAATTGCTTATTATTTATAAATATATTTTACTTACAGGAATAAAATAAACATTCTTTCCAACAATAAACATAAATATTAAAACAAGGAACGTATGGTCTTTGGTAAAATTATACCTACAGAAATAAAATAAATATTCGTTCCAACAACCAACAACAAACAAACATAAAAAAAACAAGAAAATATTATGAAACTAAAATCAAGCAGGGTAGCAATAATTATTAGGTATATAACAATTTTATTTTTTATTTTTGGCAACCGTTTGATGTATACGGGGACAGGCGAATGCGTGATGGCCGCGTGCTCTGGCTGTAGTTGATACGGGGTTTCATTAAAGTATGAGCAAAGTTTGCATAATTACGAAAAATTTTGATGCTAACATCATATTTTGATTTTTTTTACTGCTCGGTGGGCCCCTCAAGTTAGTGGGCCCTGTATCATTGATACAGCTGATACAGCGGTTGCTACGCCACTGTTTCCTTCAATAATTCTTTCCTTCAACTACTTCAATTTCCAAGAAGAATAATTGTTTATTCATCATTCATTAACTAATTTATTATATAATTTCTATACATAAAAAGGGTGACGGGAAAGAATGTAATAATAATTATAGAGGACTAACAATATTAAGTACGGCGGTCAAAATCTTTGAACAAATAACAGAAAGAAAACTGAGATTAATAACAGAAGCAAGTTTAGTCAATTCCCAAAGTGGATTTAGAAAGGGAAGAAGCACTCAGGATCATATTTTTACAATAATTTAAAAAATTATAAACAAAACTCTGACACAAGACAAGAAATATGGACTCTGCCAAAGTTCATGGCACGAAAGGTCGTTGTCTCGGCGCACTCAGTGATAAGATGTTCTGGTGTTTCCCCATTTTCCCCACAGAATCTGCATTCGCCGTTGTTTCTCAGCTTCAGTCTACTGAGGTGTTCGTTGAGGAGACAGTGTCTATATGCATGCTTACATTCTCGTTCTGAGCCTGGATAAGGTCTAGCAGGTAGGTTGTGTCTTTCCCCTTGCTTCTTGGCAGAAAGACCGTGATGGTTGTCCCTTTAGGGATGTTTTCTCCCCTCATGGCAACCAGGCTTAGGTGCGGTTTCCACCAACAAATCCGCCGATTTTTCAGATGCACAATCTATGAGAATCATGCCCACCCTAAAGTGTATCTTCGCAAAGCGCAGCTGACCCACACAGCGATGGGGAGTCCTCTTTGGATAATATCACACAGGGTGCCTTCATGTTTCCCCCTTGCAATGATGACTATGTTATATGCATACCCTATGCAGTGTATGCTCGCTAGAGTTAATTCTTCCAGTAGTTCATCCACTACCAAGCTCCACAGTAGGAGGGGGGGAGGTCACTTTACCTTGCGTTGTTTTAACAACTACAGTTTTGGTACATATCGCAGCCTCTGCTGTTCGTGTTGAGAGCATTTCCCAAAACCAGCGAATTATCGTTCACCCCTCTTGTTTCAATAGATCGCTTGACCACCTTGTGAGGTATATTGTCAAACGCCCCTGCAATGTCCAAGAAGGCACAAAGTGCTGTTTCTTTGCTATCCAGGCTTGCCTGTATTAGCTCAGTTAACAGGTACAGAGCAGTTTCTGTGGATCTGTCCGCTCTATATGCATGCTGACAATCGTGCAGTGGTTTAACCTGTAGATGAACCTGTAGTTTAACCTGTAGATGTTTACTCTATATGGTTGTCGACTACTTTCTCTATCGTTTTTAATACGAACGATGTGAGACTAATAGGCCTAAATGATTTGGAGTTAGCCCAGTCAGTTTTGCCTATTTTGGGTATGAAGATGACTTTCGCTCTTCTACAGATGGTTGGTATATATCCCGTCGCTAATATGCTTCTTTTAATGTTTAATAGATGGTGTGTAGCTATTTCCTGACCCTTCCAGGAAAAATCCCATCTATTCCTGCTGTTTTATAAGGCTGAAAGGTGTCAATAGCCCATTTCAGTTTTTGTTCTGTTATTACTAGCTTGGCCGTCTCCCAGTCTTCCCTGCGAGGATTGTGGGGTTCGGTCGGAGCTACTTGCGTATCAATAGATATGCTACCTGGAAAGTGTGTATGAAGTAGGAGGTTAGCTCTCTCTTCATCTCCTTCTGTGTAGCTTCCGTCAGGTTTCATATGTGTCATGTTGGGGATGGGCCCACTCTTGGTCATAGCTTTGTGTAGTCTAGCTGCATAAGTAGTTGAAGTGATGTTTTCGCAAAAGGATCTGAAGTCAGACCGCTTTGCCCTTCTAATCTCCTTATTATATTCAGTTAATTTCTCGGTGTAGAGCTGCCATTCGCCGCTGGGTTTGGCTCAGTTGAGCCGTCGAACCTCCGATCTAAGATTGGCCAGCTTTTTGTTCCACCAGGGCTTGTTGTTACTTTTTTGTATGCTCTTACTTGTGGGGCAACTAGATTCATATGCATCCAATATTGCACCACTGACTGCCCTTGCGTACCATTCTAGATACAGGTGGTTCCTAGCCCTACCTGCATCTATTTGGTCCAGGTTGTCTACGAGATTGGTGTGGTATAGTTCCCAATCGGTTTTTCTTGGATTCCACTTTGAATTTTAGTTTGGAGTATGATTCCTCCTAATTTGAACTCGATGATTCTGTGATCTGATAGGGAAGGTTCCGTTGAGACCATAGACTTAAAATAAAATATAGACTGAGCATCTCATTCATAAATAGCTGGAACATGCGGTCAGACAATGTTTTGTTATTGTTGTGTTATTGTTTTAGGTTATAACGAGTGCGACACGAGCGATAGATAGGTTGTCTCTGTCGTAACGGTCGTTCCCTGACGACTCTGCCGAGAAACACAACACTGTCTTTCGTTTCTCAAGTACACGTGAACTCTCCGTATCATAGCCGGGTATTTTTTTTTATTTTAATGAAGCTATAATTAAATTAAAAATATATCATATTTAAACTTTTTTATATTTTATTAAGATTTAGGACAAGTTTTTTAAATAAAAGTTTAGAAAAAGTCCAAAAAGGATAAAAATAATAAAATACACGTTATAGAAGAAATTTTATAATCGAAATTACGTAATTTTTGAAATTAATAATAAATTATTAATTTTAGTCAAACATTTATAACCCCTAATATGAATCAAAACAGGATCTATTCCACAGATATAATAGAATCGGCGACAGGGAGAGAAAAAAAATATGATTGTTGTAACTTTTTTTCTGGTTAAGTGATGTCTTATGTAAATTAGAGAAAACATAAATTTGTTCCATTAAAGCAAGGAAGGTGATAGGAAGTGGATAAAATGAAAACTACATTTATTTAACTCGGTACTGTCTTTATTATACCGGGTGCGTCCCAAAAGTGGCTCATCCCCCATAATTTTTTTATATTTTCAAATAAAAAACTAAGATTTAGTATGTTAGTATATGACATAAATTAGGATTGATTGACGCATTCAATTGTTTTGGTCACTTCCTGTTTCATCGGAAATGACTATAACTTTTAATTTTTAAACGGCATCCTTGGTATATTTCTACTTTATTCGATAGAAAATGACACTCTGAATAGAATGACATATGATATACTTTTGACATTTTCGCATATGGTTTAATTGTAATTGTAACAAGCGGTTCATAACGACAATTTGACTCGAAATACCAAGTGTGTGATATCAATATATTCATAAAAAAATGCTTTTTCCAAATATGCTAACGAGTCACCCTTGTTCCATTTGAAAAAATTGACATATGTATGATTAAAAATACGATTTGTACATATTTTAACCGACTTAGACAAGACACGAAACCTATTAGACGATCAAAACTATTTTTCCAAGGCTCCTTGATTAAAACTTAGTGTTTTTAACAACACCATGGCACCCTGGATTGAAATTTAAAATACGATTTGTTTTTCAGCGACAATGTCAAAAGTTGACATATGATATGTCATTCTATTCAGAGTGTCATTTTTTATCGAATAAAGTAGCAATATACCGAGGTTGCCTTTAAAAATAAAAAGATGTAATCATTTCGGTGAAACAGGAAGAGACCAAAAACAACTGAATACATCAATAAATCCTAATTTATGTCATATACCTATAACATACAAATCTGTTTTTTTTATCTGAAAAAATAAAAAAGTTATAGGGGGTGAGCCACTTTTGAGACGACCCGGTATATTAAAAAATATTGTTTCATAATGTAATATCAATTTAAAATTCTTGTATGTTATTTTATATGCTCAAGATAATTTTAGAATAAACCATATTTTTAATAAAATCATTATTAATTATTAACAGGGTTATAATTATGACTTTGTTACAATGTAAGTAAGTAAATAATGTAATGAGAAAAAATTCAGATTTTACATTTTACTAAAATATTATCTAAATAAGCGCCTTTCTACAACAACGCCACTGGCTCCCAATGGGCAAATTGAGAGTTGTCTACCGGTCGAAAGTCGTTTCAAGACTTAAATGGATTATTTAAGTCAAATTTCTTGCAAATTTGGCACTGGCGAACCATATTTTATAGTTCTTGAACAGAAAAAGTCAATAAAATAAACACTTAAGGACTACAAACTAAGAAAATGCGTTAATACAGCCGGGGACATAGCGGCATCAAAGCTTTACCGCACACTTGCCACGCGTACTACAAGGTAATAAATGAATGAATAGGCTCCCTCGCCTCTAATCGGTGTTATCATATTGTAAAGAACTTATCCTTTTTAAACAGTATCCGACTTATAATTTAGTAGTATAAGGACTATTTAATACATCTATGGAATATTAAAACCTACTTTATTAAACTGTAGTATTAATATCTCAATATATGTGTATAACAAGAAAAAAATATTGATAATATTAAAGACGTGACAACATAGGCTGGATGAGGAAGGCTCGGTCGACTGTACCCAGAAGTAAACATGTGTACAAAAAATATTGTTTATCCGCGTTGAGATGTAAATAGTGTAGTCTATATTTTATTTTAAGTCTATGGTTGAGACCCTCCAATCTTTCACGTAACTAGTTACACTAGAACTCCCGATTGTTAAATCTAATACTTCCGCTCGCGTTTTTGCCACAAACGTGGGGGTGTTCCCTATATTGAGAACTTCAAGTTGTATGCTAAGAGGAATTCTAGTAAACACTCACCTCTAGTGTTAGTATTAGTGCTTCTCCATACCTCATTGTGCGTATTGGAGTCACATCCCAATAGCAGAGGTAGTCGCCGTTGGCTGCAGAATCGCGCGCGAGCTCCTCTACTTCCTGAGACGGTGTCTGCCCATCACCCGGAAAGTATGCAGAGGCAATCACGATATTTTTGCTATAATCCTCGATATTTAGTTGAACCATGATTGGAACAAGATCTCGGGTTGTAAATTCTGAAACACATGTGTAGTTAATGTTGTTTCTTATAAGAATACAGGCTCGGGGAAATTCCTGCCTGTTATCATATATTACACTGGAATTTTTTCCAGACAACCCTTTAATTTGTCCCTGGTACACCCAGGGTTCCTGGGCTAGTACCATTACATATTGGATTTTCTCAAAGAGTATTGTGATTGTGGCGGAAGACCCTTTTGCATGGTGCAGGTTTACTTGGGATATCCCATGCATCAGGTTTCTGGGGTAGGTAAGAATCCCCCTGTTGTAGGGAGGACAGGGTATTTCCCATCCCCCCCTGACAACAGATGTTCCTCCTCCGAGGAGTGGTCATCAACCTCCTCCGAGGATATACACCCTTTCGCGGTTGGAGTTTCGCCTGGATCCGTGTCCTTCACAGTCGAGGAGCTTGTCTCCGGCTTTCTTTCTTGGACCTGATACCGGTACCGTCCCGAATCTATAATAGAGGTTATATCCCTCTTTCTCTATTGCCTCCTTGGATTTGAGGTCAATTCCTATTGTAGGGACCTGACCATGGCCCTCCTCCTTCGAGTTGAGGACTCGCCAGCTCGATGTACTTACATTCCCGTTCTGAGCCTGGATAAGGTCTAGCAGGTAAGTGGTGTCTTTCCCCTTGCTTCTTGGCAGAAAGACCGTGATGGTTGTCCCTTTAGGGATGTTTTCTCCCCTCATGGCAACCAGACTTAGGTGCCGTTTCCACCAACCAATCCGCCGATTTTTCAAGATGCACTTTGTGGATCGTTGCGTCGCAATCCAACGGCGACTACCTCGCGTTTGACAATGCAACTTATATTTGACATTTTTTGGATTTGTCAATTTTGATTGGTGGCTTATTGGCTTAGCATCTTTTACGATTTTCTACTGATAAATTTGTAATATTAGTTTAGTTAAGTTAACTGTATTAAGTTACGCTACTGTGTTTTTGTAATTTTGAAGACGATTAAGGAAAGGAAGGTCCCATAATAAAAACATTTTAAAAGCATCAAACCCTTAAGGTCAAAAGCGACCTTACAATATTTTCATAAATTATAACTTTAACTATTACCATTGGGAATTTCGATCATAAAATTATATAGTTGTCGCAGACGTTGGTCTATACAAACAATGTAAGTTTTAAGGCAGTATCGAACATTAGTTTTAAGAGTATAAAAATTGTATTGTACACCTCTGGCATTTTTGTAGTTTAGATATTATTTAAGGAACTGAAAAACAGTTCCTCTGTCTCTTTGCTCTTTCGGTCACATAACATTTCACTCTCTTTGCTATTTGACTCTCTTTACCTCTTTACCTTTTTACTCGTCGACACGTTCTTATTTTTCTTGAAACAATCAATACAGTTTCCTTCAGGGTCGCTATTGTAATTATTTCATCATAGTTAAAGTTAAGTTATATTGAAAACAACAGTGCATAATAATTCCACACCCGAAAAAACCCTCAACAAGTTGGTCCTAGGAAACAAACCAGAACCACAAGAAAAAAATTGACGCTGCGAACAGGATCGGGATAGTACGGGACGAAAGGATTCCCAAGGAGAAAAAAACAGGAAACTGGTCCAGGAGAATACCGTTGGTAAGTGGAATTTGTATATCTTGTTTAGCACACGGCCACACAGAAAGCGTTTTTTGCGTTTTCAGCGTGAATCGTCTTTTGCGAACAAAACAATATAACAGGATTATACAGGGTGTTTCAAAAAACATGTGCCATCTATCGTGGGGAAATTCCTCACGTAAAAATAAGATTTATTTTTCATATTAATATAGGCCAGATTCTGTTTTGTTTCGTAGCTACAGGGTGTTAAAGTCTTAATAATTTTTTTATTTATTATAATTTTATTACAAGTACTTTTAGTGATTCGAATGAAATTTTGAGGGTAAAAATTATTATAAGTGCTACATATTTTAATGCTAAAAAAGTGTCGATAAATTCATCAGGGACGTGCATATGGGTTATCACTGGAATATTATTTTATAAAAAAACATGTGCGCCACTGACCTTTCCTTTTGATGTCAAAATTGTGGAGGCCGTTTAATGCCAATTAAAAGTTATCTCTTGATATTTTGTCGAATTCAGTTTCCTTGATGAGATAAATGCGATTTTATTAATCGCAATTAATAAAATTAAAATAAAAATAAAATTAGTTAATTATATATTTTACCTAATTTATTATTATATATTATTACTATTATTCCAACCTACAGCAATTTTAAATAAAATATTAACATCCTGTAACTCTAAAAGTATGCACCTATGTTTATAGGATTTTTTTTTCATACTTTTTGATGAGGAATCAAAGAGTACTTATTTAAAACTTTCGCAAGTTAATGATATTAAAATTTTTTAAATGTTGCTATTAA
This sequence comes from Sitophilus oryzae, assembly GCF_002938485.1. Lineage (NCBI taxonomy): Eukaryota > Metazoa > Arthropoda > Insecta > Coleoptera > Curculionidae > Sitophilus > Sitophilus oryzae. The sequence goes on from NW_022145818.1 coordinate 76,092, forward strand.
ACTTGGATCAAGGCAAATTAATAAAAATTGCGTTTATCTCATCAAGAAGGTCGAAATCGACAAAATATCAAGAGACAACTTACACTATTACCTAACTCCTTACACTATTTTGCCAAGAAGAGAAAAAAAAAGTCAGTGGCGTACATGCTTTTTTAGCAAAATATTCCAGTGATAACCCATATGCACGTCCCTGGTGAATATGTCGACACTTTTTTAGCTTTAAAAAATGTCGCATTTATAGTAATTTATCCTCAAAATTTCATTTGAAACGCTAAAGGTACTTGGAAGAAAATTATAATAAATCGAAAAAATATTAAGACTTTAACAC
>NW_022145818.1:76467-117688 GCF_002938485.1 Sitophilus oryzae
ATCAGTATGCTTCGTTTCAGTTGCGTATTGCTTTAGAATTAGGTTTAGTTGGTTTGCATTATCAAAAATATAGGCCCTAATCTAAACTTAACCTAAAGTTTTTGCATATTTCGGGCTCCTACGTGAGTAACCCTACGTTTAACCAATATTCAGGCTTTTACGGTAACATAATACTCATTCTGATTGGTTTAATCTGGCTCCATAATGAAACTGTGGGTTCGAGGTGCTATTGCAAATTAATGCCATTAATTCTATATATATACGAGTATATACATACACATACCTCACATTTCTATAGTGTCGTGACCATGATCGTGACCATTCATGAATCTGTACACGTTCATCTTCATCATTAATATTTTTTCTTACTAATTCTTCACTTTTATGCATCACGATAAAATCAAATATCAAAATTATTTAACATTGCGAACGGTTCACTTGTTCATTATACGTATCTGGAATATATCTGCGAATGGCAATTAGCGATACGTTAGACTGCCGGAGTGCTGACGTCACGAATGTCAAATTGCTTTTCAAACAAGCTTTAGTTCTTTTATATTCTATTGGGCTCTTCCAAATGACGTCACAAGTTAATATAAAATGTAAAAACCAGTGAATTGCTGACCATCGCCCTTTCGGCTTTTGTGTCTGGTATTTTCAATACGCCCATGATGGTTGCGCATGTTGCAAAATCGGAATTTTTGTTTTATTTCTTCTCGTATGCTATATAGCCTATTAATACTTCTTATTTTCTTCTTAACATCATCAACCGAGATTATATTAAATGCCAACAAATCTCCTTTAATGCACTAACTTTTTGTAAAAATTTTGTAGTCCTTGTTTTACCCTACTATAATAATAAATGCGCTCTATAAAACTCTATTAGTTTGCAGGCATTTTCCGTGTTCCACTTTCTCTCTTCTGATATTTTTTATAAAGACAGACACTTCTGAATGCAATATCATATTGGCAGTAGATGGGCACCATTTGTGTGTTGTGTCTTTAAAAATCTTAAAATTTAAGCTTTTCACGTCATTGTGACAACCGTGCATCTATAATTTTCTGAATTGATATATCCAGCGCCATATTCGATAGAAAATATTCAAATTTAGTGTAAAAGTCGGCCGTTAGATTAAAAAGTAGTAGCACATATTTACTAGATGCTGTTTTCTTAACCCATTTCTTAAGGATAGCTTGTTAGAGTAGAACTCCAAATTATTAACAATATCTGTTATTAGGTTTAATTTTCCATGATTTTAATAAATATTATACATCTGGCAACTATTTTTTAATTTATTATATTCAAATAATTAATGTTTGAGAATTCTTTTCTGTACCTACAAAAGATGTAATTAAATTTTAATTATGTTCTACTTGTAACCAGATTATGGCCAAGATGAGTGCAATCGAAATCTAGTTGTAGCCACATATTATTTAGCTTTAAAATAAGTGCAAACGACGGACAACATAATATGAAGAACATTTTATTTGTTATTATTCAGCTTTTAATAAAAGCTGAATAATAGTACCTAAATATAATAATATCTCAAATACAATTATCGGCCAAGATTACCAATCTGAACATATATCGTCATCAAGTTTTCCAAGAAAAGGAATATAGAAAATAATATAGATACAGAATTAAATGGAATAAACATGAACGAATGCCATGAAAATAAAAATTATGAGAATTCAAAGAAAGATGATTCAGGACCACTAGACCAAACCATCCAGGAAAAGAAGACTAGTAGACATAGGATAATGCCCGGGAAGATGTTAATCTTTAAAAAGAAAGAGGCTACATCTACCATTAGTTATTATCTATGATAACCGGACTGAATTAATGAAAGGAAAGGAGAAAAAAACAAAAACTGACAATGAAAACTTTACAAAAAAGAAAACAATTAAAATAAAAGTTAAAGAAAATAAAGGTCTTTCTAGTAGAAATGAAAAAGAGAACCCAACACCAGCTTAAACTTCTGTGACATCTGGTGAATTAAATATAGGAAATTTTAGTATTTTAAAGTACCGAAATTAGTTGAATCCAGGAAAAATATTATAAATTGAAAATAATGAATATTATAGCTATAATGGTTCAAATCTGCGGCAATTAGAAGTAAAAATTACTTGCTTTAGTACAAACTGAGTGATATAACAATAAAAATTGATGAATCTAAAAAAGTCAATTCAAGAGGCATATATGTGGTACCTGAACTAACAAATATTCAAGAATATTCTGATAAATTAGTGTACTTTGCTTATTGTTCCTCACAGTAGTAGTAATATGTATCTAATTTTTATTTAACATTTGTATAACAGACAAAAAGCAAAATAAGGTATTAGGTATCACTTGATTTGTTTTAAGAATTATAGGAATAAACGTTCATGTTATTTTTTGTTAAAAATATAAACAATTAAGTGTCAAATGTCATTTTAGGTCTTTTTTGAAAGAAATTAATAAATAAAATAATAATATTTGCTTTGTTATCTGCAAAATTCAATATAGAGAATATTTTTGCAAGAATGTGGCCACAAATGGTACTAAATGTGGCCACATTTGGCACAAGGTGGCCACAAATGGGAAAAATCGTATGTTTTCATAAAATGCTTATTTTCTGTTTATTAAGAATACAAATTTTTACAACAAAAGCAGATTTTGAAAGAAAAATGTTTGGAGAAGCACCAAAAATTTTGCTTTATCTCCAAAATTAACTACAAATATTTTTTCTGATAAGTCAAACTCTAAAAATCCCTTAACCTGGCCACAACCGGTGCTTCTACCCTAGCAGCATTCCACAGTACTAAATATGTGTGATTCCATTAGTTTTCTACTTTTGGCAACTCACGACCTCCCCACTGCACCGACAACTTGTAAAATACACGACAAAACAGAGACTCTTTGAATTTTACCGACTCGAGACGGGACATTCAAAAGTCTTAGAAACAAAACAAAAACGAGACAAAAATGTCGCAGAAATGTATTGGATTTGGTGCCACTTTGTCGTAAAACATGAATGTTTCTGTCTTGTCGCTGTTTTGTCTGCTTGGTCTGGACACGGCTCTAAGTATTTTTTGTTGGTTAGGCAAATATATTTACACTGAGAAGCTGGTTGCTGGTTTGGATTCTACGCACTGCCATTTTCGAAAAAAAACAACATTTTTTAGATTTCTGTTTCGGTGTAGCAGAATCTTTATTCAGTAATGATACTTTTTCCATCCTGTACAATAATTGCGTATTGATCTATACGCGTAGTAGTACATATTTCAAACTTATTTCCCGTGGTCCGCATAAGGTTGACATCTGAAAATTTATCCGGAGACGTAATGAAAAATGAAGGAAAAATAAGCATAACAACAATACCAGAAGCACTGGCGAGGGAGACGGATAGAGGAATAGAATTGGAGAGATGAGGATAGGTATAGACATATAGAAAGAAGGAAAGAACGAGAACGGAAATGGCTGTAGTCTACGATGGTTTTTGTCGGAATAATGTGCCTCCGTTGAAAGAGGTTCGTACGACATACGTGGACCACATTGGCGTACTACCGAATTTGTTTTTTTTTTCTGTGTTGTCATAGAGATTGGACTCACATGCAAATATTATATTTTATCTACGTCAGTGAGTTAAGAAGCTCTTAACTCATGCATTTTGAGTGAGTTAAGAGCTTCTTAACTCACGCATTTTCATTACCGCACTCCTTGTTCAGATGACTACCAAAGAGAAAAAAATATTTTGTAAAACATTTATTTTGTATTAAATACAAATAAACTGTTCTATTGATAATAATTATATAATAATACAATAATATAATTGATAATAGATATATAATTATATATAACATGAAAACTTATTTATTATAAATGTTAATGATACAGTTTGAACAATTTTTCAAGTAAATGCCTGATGAAGCATGTATATTCATTTTAATAGATAACATAGTACGTATCATTGAACAGGAAGCCCAAAGAGACGAAGGCTTATAAATAGCGGATAAATCGGAAAAATATGTTTTCGTTTCCATAGTTGTGTACTTTTTTTTTGGTGCACCATTTTTCATACTTATAGAGTACCTATGTATATTCATACTTCTGTTTCGATCTTGCTGGAAGCAATCTAGAAATGGTTTTGAATGCCTCTTCTTCAAATGCCAGAGGGAATATTTTCTGAATCGCTCGTATTTTAAACTAGTGACATCAATATTACTTACTGTCATATTGACATTGCCATGCATGGTGTTATTTGAACAAAAGTTAAGTAACAATAATTTTTAAAATTCATTGTGTGTTTTTATAGTTAGACGTAGATAAAATATTGTACAATACACGCGAGTTAACTCCATTAATATACTTGTGTAATTACAAATGTGAAAATTAGTCATCAGCAAAAAAAATAAAAAGAAAAATACCCTAGGACTAAAAGTAACTGAACAGGCCAGTCGTACTTTTGCTTCAATAAAAACCCTCTTCTTCATCCGAGATCTAAGCCTCGAACTGCGCATACGTATGCTGCGTTACTACATCTTTCCAGTATTTATCTGCGGCTCTGAGAGTTGGACACTCAATCAGACATTGGAAAACCGCATGAACGCTTTTGAGATGTACTTGTATCGTCGTATGCTGCGTATATCCTGGATGGATAGAGCAATCAAGACAAATGAGGAGGTACTCAGGCAGATGGACAAAGATAAAGAGCCTCAGCAATAGTGAAGGAAATGAAGTTACAATACGTCGGTCACATCATGAGAGGTGATCAATACGAGGTGCTCAGACTGGTCATCGAAGGCAAAATTGAGGGCAGGAGATCAGTGGGAAGAAGGCAAAGCTCCTGGCTTAAGGATCTGCGTCGTTGGTTCGAAAGAACATCGATTAATATTAATAAGGTTAGAGGTGCGGTTTCACGCACCATCAGAGCCTGTTGGATCGCCAACCTCCGAAGGGAGACGGCGGCCTAAGAAGAAGAAGAAGAAAAGTAACTTAAATAAACATACGTCTATTATACCTATTATATTGGATTTTTTTCAGAAATGTAGATAGCTCTAAACAAAGTAGACAAATAGTGCAAACAAGAGGGGCTAACAGTCAATGCTCAGAAAACACAAATTGCCAATTTTAAATAGAAGATATCCTTAAAAAGCCTAAAACCACCAGTGCTAGAAGAAACAGAGATTTCATTTGCCAAAGAAACAAATTATCTTGGGGTATTTTTCGATCAAAAGGTCACATTGAATTCTGACATACTGAGGGCAACACAGAATGCTGCCATCTTTTTAGGAATGTGCAGAAGGATTTGTTGGAAAAAACTGGGGACTTAACGACTTAACCCCAAAATGACTATATGGTTATACACAAGGGTGGTAAGACACATGATAACCTACGGATCAGTGGCGTGGTGGACAAAGACATCGCAAGTGGGTGCGATAAGGCTGTTAAATTCCACACTAAGGCTTGCTTGCCTGTGTGCTTTTGCTGGTGCTGTATCAATAGAGAGAGCCTAATACTTGTTGATATGTATAAAACAATAAACTTTTGATTTATAACCACAATTTCTCTTGAAGGATGATAGTTGATAGTCAAAGGCCAAAATGACATTACTAACAAATTTTGAAGTATAAAGCTTCATTCAGAACCTCGCAATTAATGGAATAAATTAGTGGTTTCAATATACAAGTTGTATTCATAGAAGAATCCTAACATTTAACTTATAAAACAATCAACTTCTGATTTCTAACCACAATTTCTCTTGACGGAAGATAATCAAAGGCCAAAATGACATTTCTCGCAAATATTGAAGTATAATTAGTGGAAAAGTTAAAAGTTTGACAACTTTCTCTACTAATTGAAAATGTCTACCACTAATTTTGAACGTTCTGAAATTAAAGAAACAAACTCTTTGCTAATTGAGACCACTAATTACGAGGTTCTGAATGAAGCTTAATTAGTGAAAAAAGTTAAACGTTTGATAACCTTTTCCACTAATTGAAAATTATTACCAGTAGTTTTGACGTTCTGAATGCTTACATTGAAATTAGAGGAACATGTTTCTACGCTAATTGAAACCACTAATTTATTCCACTAGTTTCGAAGTTCTGAATGAAGCTAAAGGGTATAATAAAACAAACCTGATCAAAGGAAATGAACATATTTATCCTATATTAATTTTGATAAAGCTTTTTTAATTTTTTATTAAGGTTTAATTTAATTATGGGTATCTATATTATAAAACATCAACACACTTGCTATTTATTTGCTTCAAAACATTTATATTTAATAACACCATCAAATATTCATTATTAAAAGAAAAAAATATGCTTAGTCGTCCAAATATTATCGTCTACATAATATCAGCCTTTTCCAAAATTACACCAAAAACTGCAGACCAACCAGTATCATTATTTAACCTGATAAGGCCGGGGTATACAATTCGTCTATGTATTTATGAATGTAACCGTATCAGCGTTTAATTTTATATAACGTTATTTTTCTCGTTGAAAATAAATTCGGGAAGAGTATATCTAGCAATAGTAATTGACGATAAGCTTAATTTGTCTAGATGTAAAAATTTCAAAGCAAAGGTTATCGCAACAGCTATTAATCAGTTTTGTTATGTGGGGAGCTCAGAGCAGTAAGAAGCATTCATGAAAAAGATCATGTATTTTGTTATGGATTGCACAGGCAGTTTGTTATTTATAAACTGAAATTGTATGTTAAATTGGTTAGTTTTAAAACTAACCAGCAATTTTGCAAACTAACTAAAGGCGCAGCTATATATTTTGAGGAAATCCTCCCAGTCTTGCAAAATAAAGTCCTCCTACTCTGGGTGCCTGCTCACCAAGGGATAGAAGGCAATGAAAAAGCAAATGATCTAGCTAGGAAAGGAACGAACACTCCACTAACTGGACCAGAACCTTCTGTTTTCCAAGCGGGAACCAACGGAAAGTGGAACTGAAGAACCTGGAAGACTCCATCCGTAACTTGGAATGGATGTCCTCCAACGGTTTCAGACACTCGAAAAAGTTCCTCATAAATTACGACCGAGAAAAATCCAAGGTTTTCCTTGATTTAAGTAAAAACAATCTTTGGGTCGTCACGGGGTTTCTAACAGGACACTGTCTCCTCAACGGACACCTCAGTAGGCTGAAGCTGAGAAATAACGGTGAATGCAGATTCTATGGGGAAAATGGAGAAACACCAGAACACCTTATCACTGAGTGCGCCGAGACGACGACCATTCGTGCCATTACTTTGGTACGGCTGAGGTCGAGGATGGAGAGCTCACCTCTGTGGAGCCGTCTCAGATACTGTCTTTTGTTAACGCCCTGAGACTTTATGATGAGTTATAACTCGTTATAACTCAAGAAAGGGGAACACACAATAGATCTGTAAGGTCGCGGTGATTAACTCCCCTCCTAAACATTCTAAATTCTTGCAAAATAGCGAGTAGCCAGCAGCTAGTTTACAATATAACTGGTTAGTATGCATACTATTTACAAAATCTGGTTAAAAGGGATATTTTATGTTTACTAATATATAGTTCATATCTGGGTACAAAACTGCTAGGAAAAAAGGATAATAAAAAAATCGCTTTGGGCTACACTCAAATCTTAATTGAAAATAAAATTTTAAAAAAGTAACAGGTAAAAATTATTAATTTTAAAGGATGGAAATTAATGGATTTCTGGAAAAACGATTGACTACCTCTTCGATATCGATATTTATTTCTCTATGTACGCTTAATAGAGCAAGTTCTGTCAATCGCTCCTGACCTGTAGAGTTACGTAGAAAGTCCTTCAATCGTCTTATGCCGCAACCGCACATGCGGCATTTAGCGAACTCCGAGCGCTCGTCAACTACCGAACGCTCGTGATCGGACTTCGCCTTTCCATCCACACATGCGGGCTCTGATAGCAACAACATAGAGACGAGCGCTCGTTCTCGTCGCCGATCGAGTCGCCGAACTCCGACTTCCTCATCCACACATATAGGAAATCGGCGAAACCCCCATCGGAGATGGCCGAATACCGCATGTGCGGTTGCGGCATTAGGGTTGAAAAAGACCTTTCTGGTGTAGCTGTTGACACTGGTAGAGTTGCTAGGATCATTAATAAAATGTATATATTTGAAAATATACACTGGTTACACTCCGATTATCGTTTCGATGGCGTTTTTAGGTCGGTCGACTGCAGGTAGCTGCTTCCATTTTTGCCGCCACAAGTCTAGTTCTGCCGCTAAAGTGTCATAGTCCAAGAATTCTTTGTCTAATAGCAGAACAATAACAAACGTTAATCACGTTAATGACCAGCAAAACACACAATATTCAAAATCTTGTCCTTGTCAAACTTTTGCTGTTTGAAACACTTGAATGTTGAAAGTCGAAAATCGAAAATGACATTTGCTTTCAAAGTGGAAAAGTGAGGTTAGGGTGTATAATGTATATTCATCAATGACTAAAGAATACAAGGACAAATAGCACCCGAGACCAAACTGTGACCATTCTTCCAAACAGTGCCGTGGCACATATTTTACTTAACATTGCCGCTTGAAGGGATATTTATATATTTGATATTATATGTTTTCACTACGCCTATGGTGTATCGGGTAGTATCATACTAATTAATTACGAAAAAAACGTATTAAAATGTTGACAAAAGGTACATAACTAGTATCGACGTATAGTACATATCAAGTACATATAATATCAGAAAAATAATTATCGAATTCAATAAAAAAAACGCTAAAAAGGTGTAGGGGACTAATTATTTCCCTATAAAACGTAACTTCTGGCTCTTTCTTATCATTGCGCCTTTTACACTTGAAAGCTGAACAAATTACCATTGTAATAAAGTTTATACAAAGTTCACTACACACAACCAACTATTAAAAATCGCTAAAATTGTCGCTGATGACCAGCTGATGATGTCGTTATGTCAAAAAGTTGGCGTCTAAGGTCACAAATCTCTGCTGCAGCCCGTATATGGACGTTACATGTCCTGGTATTCTTTAGTCATTGATATTCATCCATCTTCTTCTTTTTTGTTTCGTGTTCTTACTTACTTACTCAATGATCATTACTTTTTAAAAATTTTCGGCCATAATTTAGGGGGTTGAACCCCAAAACCCCCCCCCAGATACGGCCCTGTCATTACATCGCAAATTATTTCACAAAACTGGCAAAAACTGAGTGAGTCTGCTGCTAATTTGTAGTCTTAGAAAAAATAGCGTAAAAAACTCGTTCAAAAACTTCATTGTACACTCGTTCGACTTGCGGCTCGAGCCAACAAACTGTCCAATTCGTGTGCGAAACGTCGTTTTAGAAACTCGTTGTTTAATATACTATTCTGACAACGATTGTAATTTCTCGAGAATGAATATATAGTCTCTATATCCGAAGAACCTAGTTCTGCACTAGGTACACTGCGAATGATATGTATTCGAACAGCGACTTTTTGTCACTAAAACATAAATTTTAAAATTTTAGTTTAGCGGTCTAATGGATTCACATGAAATTACTTCAAAAATCGGTCCAACATTTAAATTGATGAACAGATATTTTTATATAGTTTTATAACATTTATACTTATTTTTCAATTTATTGTCTGTTATAGAAATATTTTTTATAGCTTTCTGACACATTTTTATAACTTTTACAGTTTTTTTTTATTTATTATAAAGTTTTAATAAAATTATTTTTTTTTATTTAAATCACATGATTAAAATTTAAAAAATCACTTGATTTAAATCACGATTTAAATCATGATTTAAATCATTTGATTTAAATCAAGCTAACCCTGATTTAGAGTGACAATTTGGTTATGTAAAATTTTGAGTGACAATTTTGATTTTGCAAAAGAAATACATATTCTATGAGTTTACGTAATTTAAAAATAAATCCCCAACATGAATAATGAACAAAACATTTAAACAAAAACAGATCACAGACTACACAAAACAAATTGTTGGTTAGTAGCAGTTAGTAGTAGTCAGAGATATAGATGTACTAGTATTATGGTTTAATGGCCACAGCTATCCGGCTGGGTAATATAATTATCGTTTTTTTAATTAAAATTTAAAAAAAATTATAAAATTATAAAGCTAGAATAATATACGTTTTTGTATTAACTCTAATTTTTTTGAAGTTTATAAAAAGCATTCATAAAAAAATATACAGGATGGTCCGACCTGCATTCCGGAAACTTCGGCAGCATATTCTGCAGTTAAAAATAAGTAAAAAAGTTCGTATAAATGTATGTCCTAAAATACTTAGTTTCGGAGATACAGGGTGTAGAACTTTCATTTTTTAGAAGAAATTTCTGAATTAACGTCAATATTTGGATGAAAATAGGTGTCTGAGAGTTTTTTGACATGAGAAATTTGATTTTGATGTCAATATGACTCCTACTTGTAGAGGGCGCCACCTACATATTTTTTAACTGGTTTGAAGAGTAATAACTTTTTGTCCGTACCTGTATAAAACTACTGAGTAAAAAAAATACACATTTGCGAGTAATGGTTATCGAGATATTTGGAATGGAACCTATCAATACCTGTCATAATTCACATAAATTAAACATGTTGACTAAAGAGTTATTAGACTGAAATCATAAATTTGAAATGATTTTGTGTCAAAAGATCAACAGAAACCATTTTATCATCATTTTTTTTGAAGAAAATTTTATGATTAATTAAAAAAAAGTTCCCAAATTTATCATGTCATTCAGATAACTATCTATTCAACATGTTTATTTTTTTGTCAATAATGATAATGACATGTATTCACTGCTTTCGTTTTAAATATCTTGAAATATCGGTTGCTCGTAGCGATTTTTACCAAGATACATTTTTTACGTAGAAAATCACGGAAATGTAAATTTTTTTACTAAGTAGTTTTATACAGGTACGGTCGAAAGAGAAAAGCTATTTCTCTTCAAAACAGTTAAAACACATGTAAGTGGCGCCTCCTACGAAGAGGAGTCATATTGACATCAAAATCAAATGTCTCATGTCAAAAAACCCCTAGACACCAATTTTCATCCAAATATTCACGTTACTTCAGAAATTATTTGAAATAAATCGAAGTAAAAATATAACTTCTACACCCCGTATCTCCGAAACTAAGTATTTTAGGACATACATTTATACGAACTTTTTTACTTATTTTTATCTGCCGAATATGCTGCCGAAGTTTCTGGAATGCTGCAGTTCGGACCATCCTGTATATCTCTCGGCTCTTTTAAATTTAAGAAAAAATAGAAAAAAAAATTTAGAAAAAAAAAAGTAAAAAAAAATATGAAGAACGATTAAAAAAAAATATTTGTGGAATTTGCAGGGGTCTAGTCGCGAACAAATTTATGCCCTAGCTCAGAAAATTCGGAGAGTAGGGGCGGGTTAAGAGCGCCACTGACTTTAGACGGAAAAGTCAGAAATCCCCCAAGGTATAAATAAAATAAAAAAAATAAACAAAAAAATCAAGATTTAGGGCCAAAGGTAATAAAAGCAACTAATTTAGTTTCAGTACCCTCTATTAAAATATAAACAGTAAATATAGGAAACAGTAAATAGAAAATACCAAATAGCAAATAATAAATAAATAAATCAATAAAAAAAAATTGTGCACCAAGAAAAATATGTATATATCACCATACGTAAATAGTAAAATTACGTAAATAAATAGGTATCTTCCGTGATCACGTAAGATTTACAAAAAAATATATATGTATATATCAGCGCAACTAAATTCAGATAATATATCAAATTAATCAACAAAGTAATAAATGAAATAAATAATAATAAGCTAATTCATTAATATTAATAATTAATAATATAATTATTAAATAAATAAAATAATGAACTAATAGTTACAAAAAAAATCAGATATCGATAAAAAAAATGAATAGATTTAAATATAGACAAAAAGAAACTGTCAGCAGTATTAAATTTACAAAAAAAAATTAAATAGAGAAAAAAAAATGAAATATTATTTTATCAACAGAATTGTGTATGTGAAAATTTATTCTAATTATATTATAATGTTAAGAAAAAAATTATCTACGGTCAGTATTTGTAGGCACCATCAAAATTTAAATCGTGAAATAGAAAAAAATAAAAATTGAATTGTACGATACCAAATAGTTGAAAATCTTCTAAATTAACATCTGACTTGGGCAAACACCGTCGGCTGTCATCTGTCAACCGTCGACTGTCAACTCCTCCAGAGAAGTAAAATGGATACCAGCAAAAAAAACTGCTTCAACAAAAAAAAACTGGTTCAGAGAAAATGTCTTCAACAGAGAAGAAAAACTTCTTCGGCTCTGACAAAAAAAACTTCTTCGGCCCAGACAAAAAAACCCTGCTAACTCAGGGTTTTCTACGAATCCTCAAGTGATTAAACTTAGGTCTTCCCCTGGATGGAATGGGGTGCTCGATGAGAAAAAAAAGGCGGGTTGCTCGGTTGACCCACGTCAGCTTTTTGAGGTAAAAATCCCGTTACCGGTAAACTGTAGCACCGTCCAAAAAAAACAAAAGGCAAGATAGGGTGCTGCAGTAATTTTTGAGGCACACTCGAAAATCCCCACAAGGGTAAAAATCAAAACTTGACAAAAATACCGAGAGGCCTCTGTACCTCACACTAGCTGAACATAAAGTGACCAAAACCAAGATAGTTCCAAGAAAAACGAAAACCTCTTTTGCAACAAAGAAATAGCCAGATAAAAACACGAGCCCTTGATAAAATATGGATTGCCAACCATGAGCTGAATAAAGACATGAAGAAAAAGTTATAGGTTAAAGGAAAATAAAGTTAATATCAATCGTTTATATAATTAATATAATAAATAAAGTTAACCGGATTAATGAAAGTTATATAGAAATTTGCTTATTAAAACATTCAAAAATTAATTAATAACAACCATCTAGAAATATTGCGCATGACTCACTTGCTGGATCTATATGATATCTTTACTGAGACAATTATGCTTAGAAAATTTTACTTAAAAAATTAAAATAAAGCAACATAAATTTAATGAGTTTAACTAAGTGACAATAGGCTCAATAATTACTGTTGATTAAATAAAATACAAAAATATATAATCAGTTTATTAAAGTAAATTTTGGGTTGCCTATTATAGTTAATGTTAATAAAAATATAAATAAATATTTGACGGTTCAGTTCAAAAATTCCTAACCTACGTATTTAGTAAATAAACAGAATTAACGGCCGAAAGAATTATTTTATCTATTTCGGCTAAAATAAATATTAAATTGTATTTAAATCGAACTAGTATTGTGCTGCAGAAAAAAGTGTTATTAAATGTGAAATATGTTTAGTTAGAAATAAGAATGGAATAATTACTTTTGTTGACATGTAAGTACTATTCTCGGTACTATTTATTTATTCTTGGTTTACTGAATGGAACCGATCGATATTTCATACCAATAATAATATCTCTACTAACGTTAAATTATTAAGAAAAATAAATAAAATAGTCTAGTGAAATTTTGGCACGTTACAAAATCCTTTAATTTAATAGCTGATAGTAAGAAGTTTCACTTCAAATATGCACACATAGTGAACGCATAATTTTTTATTATTAGAAATATAAGATTTTTTAGTTGACGTTATATGGATAAAATAACGTTAGGTCGGGATAATATAACTCACAGAACAAAACAAAACAAATTTTAATCTTTTACGCTGAAATTCAGATTTCGTCTCTTAACATATTGTAATTTTCAGTATAGTTCATTATTCCGAGAACACAACAAACCGATTGTACCTCACCGGAACGAATAACAACGTGAGAGGGTGGTGGTGCATAAAGGGACTGGGACAACAATGGTCCTAGCCATTGTAAGTGCCAAAATGTGAAGGACAGGTCAGAATTCCTCGACAAATGTTTAATTATGAATGGACAAAAACTAACACTCGAGTCTGACTTAAAGAATCAGGAGTATATTTCTAAAATTTAGCTAAAAACACTGGAATATATTTAAATTTTTAGGATAGTGTGATAAATATCTATAGTTCATATCAAATAAACTTTTAGTCACGTGATTAAGCTTGACCGGCACAGCGTTGCCCACTTTTGCATGTTTTCTTTTAATCAAAATATTTTAGGAAACAAAAATAAATTAATTATAAATATATAAACAGTTATTATTTACATCAACAAAACTCACCTTCTTAACGGACAAGACATACTTAGAGGACATAAAGGGCCATTACTACCGCTTTTCCGTTCAAAATATTCTAATAAAGTTGCGATTATTTTTTTACGGCTATTAAGGTATCTGGTACCACTTCGCACTAAAAGAGGTTCTAAAAAGAACAATGTTCAATTGCAAAGTCTGCTAGTAAACATTTTTAAGTTTTTAAAGTATCAGAAATCCTCGATTACGGAACTAAAAGTTTAACTGATATCAAATATATAGTTGTTATTAATAGAATTTTAATTATTGTCATATTTTTACTATTTTAAAATGTTAAAGAAGCACAAAATTTATTTAGTTCAATCGGTTCAATGCTACGGAATAGGTGATAATAGTTATCGGAAAATATGATAGTTTCATAACAACAAAAAATATGACGTTAATCAAAATTAATAATAACCATCTATCGAGAAAATCAAAATGGAATTTGGACTGAGTAAATATGCAGCAGCTCATTACAAAAAAGGAAAATGGAAAGACACACCGAATATAAAGCTAATGAACGAAGTAGAAATCAATACTCTCTTTAAGCTGACAAATATCTAGGCATGTTGCAGACCGGCCAAATTAAAGACCAAACAATGAGAGATATTACTAAAGAAAAATATTTAAAACGTGTGAAAACAGTTGTCCATCCATACTTACCTGGAAAGGAAAAAATTATAGCAATTAATAACTGGGCAGTACCTTTAATGGGCAGTACCTTTACATGCGGTGTGCTGACGTGGAGCGATACCGAATTGAAGGAAATGGACACATCTACATCCTAAAGAGAAGGAAAAATCTACATCCTATTGCATCCACTACAAGATTATATTTACCTCGAACAAATGGGGGTATGGGACTTTCAAACCTAGAAAATATGTGCAGAAAACAAGTACCTAAGCAGTTTACACAAATATTTTAACAACAAAGAAACAACTTTACACCGAGCAATAAGAACCGCTGACACAGGATATTCCAGTCTTAAACCTATCTAGAAATGAAATCACTGATAGATCACCACTGAGTGCAGACGACATAGTGCAGGAATTAAAGGGCAAGGCGACTACGTGGAAAATCCTTTACAGAACTGGATGCAGATTGTGTAGACAAAAGTAAATCAGTAAAATACCTAACGTAAATTCAACTTACCGGCGAAACTGAGGGGTTTGTATGCGTTATTCAGGATCAGGTGATAGCTACAAGATCACACAGGAAGTTTGTTCTGAATGAAAACATAACGGACAGATGTAGAATCTGTAACCAATTTTTAGAATCCATACAACACATAAGTTCTGGTTGTGCCACGTTAGCACCAACAAGTTATACAGAAAGGCATAATAACATAGCAAAAATAATCCATTTAGAACTGTCACTAATCCTTGGTTTACAGTCTGTGCAGACGAAGTATTTTAATTATACCCCAGAACCTGCAATGGAAAAGGGCAGCCGTAAACTATATATTGGGATACACTTATTTTAACAGCTAAAACAGCATTACATATATAAAACCGATATAATCTGGATAAACAAGGACAAGAAAGAATGCTTCATAATTGATGTAGCCGTACCATTAGACCAGAATCTTCAAAAAAACGCAACAGAAAAAATACAGAAGTATCAAGATCTTGCATATGAATTTAAGAGAATAAACCAGCTCAATAAAGCCATGGTTTTACCTTTTGTAGTCTCTGCCAATGGACTTATTCATAGCGATTTTACAAAGAATACGGAATTATTGAAATTAAACCCAAAGCTTACTAACGAGTGCTTAAAAGCAGCCATATTGGGAACAGTGAGAATTTTATAAATTTTTTCTAAAGCGGTATGGAAATTTGCAAAAGTATAAACAGAATTAACCATTTTAGAACAAGCAAAAATGTTTATGAAGAATGCATTTTCCCCAAAATATTTTTCCTCTTGTAAAGACAATCCGGGGACATACTGTTTAATTATTTATAAACAAATATCTCTCCGTTCAGTTATTGTTATAAATTTATTGTTTAATACCATACTATAAATGACATCCATCTAATTCATATCGAATTCATCTTCTGTCCAAAATGAAAATAAATATTTTCATAAAGCTATTCTTAATGACATTTATTACAATCATAATCTCAAAGCTCATACCATTAACGTCATTTAAACTTAACAAATCATCCAAACACAAGCCATTATTTTATTCTGCAATAAAATCTGCATATTATAACAAGATTCTTCCATATTAGAATTTAAATGTGAGGATAATCACATTTGACTATCTTCTAAAATTGTTGTCAGTTACTATTAATCAAATATTATGTCTAGGGTAAGGTAAATTTTCTTTCTCATTATTATGAAGCAGCATTTGATGTTGCAGAGAAAATTAAACAGGAGAATGCCTATGTCCTTATGGTGGCTTTATCACTTTTTTAACCTGGGTATTACGCCATTGAAAGAGAAATCCAAACCAAACCAAACCAAAAACCAAACATTAATTAATTTACATGTCTTAAGAACATGCCTTCGAAAACATTTTGATCACACTTTACTTTCCAGAAAAATTTAAGGTTAATTCAAAATTAATACTTTAGTTTAAACATCTTTTTATTTTATTTAATACAGTTTTAAATTAGGAGCAGGGCCATGTAAGTGAAATATTCAAAATGGTTCCAGCAAAAGTTTCCCAATTATGACGGGTGATGGCGCTGATCGTCAAGATTTTTGGACAGGGATTTTGCTTACCGACAATACGACGTGAGCTACGACCGGACCGGACCAATCAGAATGATCAGTCTTTCTTGGACATTTGCCGCGGAAGTGTGTGTTAATTTCTGTTGTGATAAGTGTGGTTGTGTTTGCAGCTTGATTTTTCGGTTTTGAGATATTATGTTAAAATTAATTTAGAAGTATTGTATCACCTGTTTTTATGTAATAGTACTTTTTTTAGTTCTATGATGTGATATGTTATGATTTGTTTAACAATGTTATACCAAAGAGGTTATACTTAATATACCAATTTGCATAGCCTAACTCTTTTTATCAATAAACTTTGTAGATTTTCAGATTATTTAATTCCTTTTGTTTCCGTTTGTAATTTTATTTTTAAGACATATTATGTGATTGTTTCAGATAATATGTCTTAAAAATAAAATAGCAAATAGCGAATAAAAATAATTAAAATAAAAAAGTGTATTTTACAATTCCCCCCGGCCCCGCACCCCTTTGGCTAACCTGTAATGTCAGCTTTGTCGAGAGATGGCGTTACGAAAATGGAACCGATTTATTACAAGGAACTTGGGCTTCTTTTTCGTTAGTATATTTTGTGATTAGGAGACGATACTCAAAGAAGAGACATATAAAAATGTTCAGTTGACTAACGATGAGAGAGACTGGGAAGATTATAAAAATAAACAGAATACTATAAAAGCAGAATGATAGAAAAGCGTTCTATGAAAAATAACATCGATGGATGTCGTGCTAATCGTACGAAAATGAGGCAAACAATAAAAAATTGGTAGGCAGTAATGAAGTCATATCCTTACAATCCCTTTCCAAAATTGACGTTCAAGTATCCAAGAAAATTTTAACACTTCTTATGCTGAAAACATTATAGATATTTCCAAGAGTATATCAATTCAAACGAGCTGATTTTGTCATAGGAATCATAACACAACGCTAAAAGTAGAAAGGTTTAAATTACTAAAATTGAAAGAGTTACTTACTGTTTATCTTGAAAAATAAATCGACATCTGAAAAAGTTTCCTGCGTAATTTTTGAAATTTGTTTGACGTAGACTATCCTCTATCGAATTTAATAGACACTCCTTTATCTACCGGATAAGTTTCAAAAGAAATGAAAACTAACTAACTAAGTCTAATAATTCCAGTTCTTGGAAAGCAAGACCATACAAAGACTTTAGACCGATATATTTCTTCCTGTATATTGAAAAAATATTAAAGACTCTCATATGCCACCAGGTACGTGCTTTCTTTGAAACATCCGAAATAAATAAGGTTTAATCGTAAAAATGTAGATTGTTATCAGTGAAAATTTTAGAGGAATTTATACTATAGACGTTCGAGTAAACCTAAAGCCAAACATTGTACCTACGTATAAAAAAGCCTAGTGTGTGTCCACCTTTTTCTTTAAGAATTTATCGATTATTGCGGACCCTGGTATGTTTACTTTAAGTTGACAAAAAACGCCTATGTTTTTGTATTGTTTAGTTTTCGGCCCTTGCCTTGAACAAATATTATCGCCACGGAGTTATTCAGGCGTAGAGAAACAAAATATTCGAACACTGAAATTACACACAAGAAATGTTAAAATGACAAATTTTTGAAATTAAGAATAACCTAAAATCATATTTTGATGATCTCCTAGTTGCGAGACCGGAAAAGCACTTTTAGAATATACGTGCTAAAAATAATTTTGATAACAAAATTTGAAAAAATGCATATATGTAAAACCTGCTAATCAGTGATGGAACCAGGCTATTTAATGTACTTTCTACTAATCTGACGAACGCTCTAGTAATGCTAAATTATTTCAAAAATGTATGAAAGTCAACAAAACAATAATAATGTTCAATATAAGTAAATAATATTGTTATGCCAAGGATATTTTTAGTGAACCGATTGCTTGACCCCACACCTGAATGTAAAATCGTTATTTTTGGGGCTTACTCAACCGGGTCTCACAATGCAAATTCACCTCAAATATCCATTTAGTTGGTCATTGGCAAGCACTCTCTCATTGTACATGAAAATAACAAAACAAACATTTACTGATCTGGATAAAATTGATAGTTAAATAGTAAGACTCACCCGGAGGTACTCCGCTCCCTAGCCACTGACATCACTGACATTCTATTCAATATATCCCATTCCATATCTTCCATCTAATTCAAATATTATTCGGATCTATTGGTTAATAATCTTCAACAACTAGCTAGTGTCACCTGAAATAGTATAGGGGCTTCCCGCGGACGCAAATCTGTCGTTAAACAGATTCGCATCCCAATCGATGGGGTTAATTGGGGTCCTCACACAACGCCCCAGCGGTGTCAATCGAGAAGCAAGAGAGACCTCAAACTCTCAAGACCATCCTCGAAGGAACGACGTCACAAGAGGTTTTCTACTTCCATAGTCAAAAGACTCGCTACTTCCAAATGTCAGCTCTGTGACAAAACACAACACTACACAGCCGGCCGGCCTATCAACAACTGACTGACCTGCCGCCTGCCTCCTGCCGAGCTAAGCCTCCTCTTACATCACAATTTTACCTGATCACAAATATTTACATCGCTTGCCAATGAATCATACTGTTTTCTCTAATCGACTTTCAAATAGAGTGTTTTAGCATTACCAAATAAATAAATAGAGAGTTTCCGAAGGAATGCATATTAGAGAACAACGGCATACGGTCGAGTCGGCCGTTCCTGGCACGTATACGTAGCCGTAAAGAATCTTTTACGTGTATAAAAAATAGAAAATATAAGAAATGCGCATGCGTACGTAAACGTTTACGTGTTTGTAGGCCGATTCGACCGTATGCCGTTGTTCTCTATTGTTTATTAGAATAGTGAATAAATAAAAGCATTATTATGACGAACTTATTTTCCAAGTTTTACAAATGTGCATTTTTAACAAATCGCTGAAACTTTTTTGCTATGGAAAATTTTGTATTTTTGTGAAAACATTTCCAAAGCACCTTTTTACGTAGAATTTAATGGTTTAAGTATAAACTTTTCAAAATTAATAATTTAAGAGTTATCAACAGAAAAATTGATTTTTTATTTGGGACACCCTGTACATTTTTAATTAAATGTAAAGAACTTTAAAATTAACTTCCAAAATTCCAAAAATATAGCACATTTGATATTTTGTTAAAGTCCCCTTCAAAATACAGAATTTTTGAAAGTTCACCACTTTTAATTAGTAGGCTGACTAGATCTGCCCCTAATAAAACTCGAAAACATATTTTTCCAGCAAGGCGAGGCACAGCTTCAGGAAGCTATCAAGTTATCAGCAAATTTTTGCAACCAATTTCGAGAATAATTGAATAGCTAACCAAGATCCCAGCCGTTGGCTATGGATTTTTATCTTAGTGCCTATGGATTTTTATCTTTGCAGAAGAATAAAGGTTCTTATTTTTAAATTACCCGTATAATCTAGAGAAGAATTAGAAGTACTTAGTGGTTATGCGAGGGTATTTTTCACACCTACTGAGTTAATGAATTCCGCGAGAAATGTTCAAACACAGTCCCGTCTGTCCATAACAGAATCCGGTTGACATGTCGAACACCTGTAGCAAAATCTCATGTCTTGGTTTGCCATTTATTAATTTTTATTGTTATTAGATATAGTTTAAATATGTTGATGTTGTTAAATATAGTTTAAAATGTTATAAAATTATGCATCTCTCGTTGTAAATATTATTTTCGGAAGTAATTACCCAAGTGCATCAAAATTACCGATAATTTTTCATGAAAGTATGTTGTCTAAAAACTGCATGAGTTTATATTCATATTTTGCTATAAGAGGCTCTTCCAAAATATGAATATAAACGAATGCTGTTTTTTATTTACAACATGCTTAAATGAAAAATTATCAGGTTAATTTTGATGCGCGAGTGTAATTCGGCAGAAGATTTCCCGAATAAAAAACATGAAAATACAAGTGAAAATACATAGATTCTTTAAAAACATTTATTTGAACATATTAAGAAAAGTCTAATTAAAAATGAAGCAATAAAATGAAACAGAACTTATAATATTAGAAATTAAAAATATTTTTTGTGCAAACCATCGGGACATTCTTCATTACAATTTCGTACCATCAATTTGAATTCTTCGTATTTGAGTGCCTTAGAGCTTTCTTTTTTTTAGAGGGTCCATCTGCAATTCCTTCCTTTTGGCACTTTTTGCCTTCCGGGATATTTTAAATTCGGTGTTAGTGAAAGGATTAAATTTAATATTATATTCTTTTTGGTATTTTTCCATTAATTGCTTGGCTGTTACATACCAAATAGTTTTTACCGTAAAATCTTTATAGTCTTGGCCGTTTTTCCTTTTTATATTAAATGCCCAATCGGTCAAAATATTGGCCAGTGCCGAGATCATAGATAAAAGACTTATACTATTAAATAGATAGGCAACTTATAATACATTTCAATTTTATTATACAAGGGCGCCTCGGGTAGACGGAGGAAGAAATACTAATGGAAGAGAGGGGTGCGGGGAAAGGGGTTGTTTTAGTTAATTTAAAATATATTTAGACATACATGTAAGAACACTTTGTGTGCTTTTAATTAGGTCGAACATATTATACACGATAAATCAACTGAATTAAAAGCATACAAAGTGTTCTTATATGTCGGATATTAATTAAAAAATATATTAAAAATACTAGAAATAGTATATATTAAGTTGTTACAGTTATAATTTAATCTTTGGTGGTTTTCAGCAAATAGCAGGCAGTTTTACATAATTTTCCTCCCTTTGAAGTGAATTGGAAACGGCTAGGTATATAATTTTGGTGTAGGCAAGATTCCCAGTTTGTTTCCGTTTGGGACCTGAAATAATCAAAACAAATTAAATCAGATGTAATTATCTGCTGATCATAAAAAAAAACGCGCGTCCTTAATTCCTTACATGCACCGTAAAAAAATTAAATAACTGCTCTGCAAGTAGCATTTATTAGCAGTACTAATTTAAAAAATCTATAACTGTAAGTAGATATGTTTAATTTACTTACCATTGTATCCTTCGGAAACCAGGTGTACAACAATTAAACTCCATGATAAAAAATAATTAAGAGTTATTACAAAACACAAATTGTCCCACCATTTTTAAAAAACATTGTCTAAAACAGAATACTGGCAAAAAATCTGAAGGAATTTAATTTTACAATAATTCGACAAATCAAACCGTAAAATCACAACAAAAGCGTCTCTGAGTGACAGTTAAAAATCAAATTTTATTATTGTCAGATATTGAATTTGCATTGTTAATATTGACAGTTTTAATATTTTGCGCCTCTGCATCTTGGAGGAAAAACTATTTTTAATGAACTGTCATTTCCATTTAAGTTTCCCAGCCATGGCCGAGATGTTCGCAACCAAAATGTAGTTTCTATCTTTTATAAAGTCCATAAACTGTTTCCATACATACTGGTGATTAATTATAGTGTTTTTCGGCTTACTTTCGGCAACTTTTTCTTCAATTGCACTTAAAGAATCGTTTCCAAATAGAGACATTTTTAGAATACCTATTAAAAATAATTTACGTCCAAGTGACAAATGTGTCATTGTTACTTAGACATTCTGCGGGAAATTTTCGCCGGGTAATTTTAGATTTTAGCGGGGAAATTTCGCCGAAAATTACCCGCTTCATATGGGATTTTTTGTACATGAGTGAAATATTCGTTTTAATCGCTGCTCACAGCTAGAATTCTTTTGCATTACAGCCGGTGCCATTCAAAGCCTATGGGTCGGATTAGATTATCAAAGTGGACAAATTTTTAAGAGATCTATATCTCGAAGAGGAATCGAGCAAAATATTAAGTATGCTATATTTTTGGAAAGGTAATTTTAAATTCTTTTTAATGAATTAAAAATAGATAATACAGGAGAGATAGTATACATAATATCTCTTCTAGTCTCTATTGTCCTTTATAACAAGACTTTTGGAATTATTTTGAATCTGCATATATCTTGTCCCGATAATTATGTCCGGCAGTTTATTTGACGAAATTGTCCACAAGTACTAGTTGAACGCTTTTCTTCACTTACACACATACGCCAGAAAGAAATCTAACAACTAACCTGTTTGTTTCCTTATTTTCAATGGCTAAACCGTAAGGGGAATCCCCCGGGTTCCGAGCGTCGACGCATCTGCCCGGAACGAATCTGTTTGACTTTGATCGAGGTCGATTCGGTTACTCAGTAGTAATGTGTCGATCCGGAATCTCAGAGGGATCCCGCATTTGCGGGATTGCATTCCCTAACCGCGACCTTAAAGGTCTATTGTGCCCCCTTTCTTGAGTTAGGACTCATCATACAGTCTATAACTCTTCATATATGGGAATTTAATAATTAAAAATTAAATCAAACAACCTTCAAATTAAATCAATTTCTTTCCCATTTCGTTTTGATTAGTCTATCATTATTATGAAAAACGAATTTAAATATCTTCAAAAATTAATCATTTTATTTAATTTTTGGTTTGATTTAACGCTAGTGATACCAGCCAATAAATATTCGAATTTCTTATATTTATTGCCAATCAGACGAGTACAATCAGAATAGTCAACTATTGATTGTTGATTACTATCATTGTCGAACAATCATTGTTGATCGCTCCGTATACCATACCTAGGAATGACGTCACGTCGAAGCACTATATCACAGTTTAAAGAATATATACATATATTTATATTCTTTAAACTGTGACTATATCTTTATCTTTTAGGAATTTACGATAAATATAATAAATATTAAGCTCTGAAAGTATATTTAAAATGCACAGGCCAAAAGCTGTCGAAAAAAAATCGTGTTGCTTTTGCTTAAATAAACGCACGAAATTCTCTCTACTGGTAGTACCGGTACATCTCCTCTCTGCGAGTTCCCGGAGACAAACGGACAGAAAAGCAAGTCAAATATTGACTCAGACACCCGTGAGCAGATAAGGTACTTTTGCATCTTATAGAACGACCAGACAACAACACGCTCGATTGTCAGCTTTCACGTTAGTTGAATTTGCATAAGATCTGTGTGTAACGTACTAGCTACAGATAAAAATAAATGCCCTAGGAAGGTCAAGAAGGCTCTAGAGGCGCATGGTTTTGTTTCGTATCATGTCATATTTTACCACTATAACTTTTCTAATTTTTTTACATAAAAAAACGAGATTTGTTAGGTGAGATTTGTTATTATGTACAGTGTGTCCCATTTTGGTTGAAATCATAGGGTATCTCCGGTATTAGTGAAGATAGTAGGGTGCGGTTTGCACAAACCTGTGCCACTTTTTCGTCAAACGGAAGATGCTGCAAACAAAATTTTCATAGCCCTCTTCATTTCTGAGCTACAGGGACTTTTCGAAAATTTTGCAATTTGAGACACCCCCTGTATCTCTGTTACTGTTAAAGGTATTGAGAAGACGAAAACTGCTTATTGTAGAACTTTTAACGTAGAATACAGTGGCGTAGTCTGTTTTTCTACCAAAAAAATATTTTTGAAAATATGAACTAAAGTTATGTTTTTTCAAATGGAACACCCTGTATATTTATAAATCATATGATCTGTCTTGCTATGAGATTCTCAAAAATATCACTCTATATTTATTTTCACTATTTACTGCAATATTTAAAATATATCATTTTCTGATTAGTAGGCCGTGATAAATAACAAAAAATCCAAAATGGTATTTACTAAAATAGTCATACACATATTAAAATTTATTTGGGATTGATATATTTTCTTTTGAAATAACTGTTACCACTGAAACTGTGAATATATTTTTCTTTTTTTTATAACGGGATGGGTTTGCAAATATCTAAATCTTGAATTATTAAAGCATTTTCAGGTGTTCGACATTGTTGTAGTGCCTACGATATATTTCGTATTTCAAAAATTCCCAAAA
Source organism: Sitophilus oryzae (assembly GCF_002938485.1). Classification (NCBI taxonomy): domain Eukaryota; kingdom Metazoa; phylum Arthropoda; class Insecta; order Coleoptera; family Curculionidae; genus Sitophilus; species Sitophilus oryzae. The sequence goes on from NW_022145818.1 coordinate 101,280, forward strand.
TCAGAAATCGAGAACGGCGAAATCCGGGAATCGAGGAGGCTATCAATATACGTTCATTGGTTCCAATTCATTGATTTGAAAAATAATAATTTAACAGTATTCTAATATTTCCATAGTTATGAGGGGGAATGTTCCCCATCTTGCTGAAAGTATATTTCACGTAAATTAGCTAAAGGAATATCTAAAATTTCCGATACGATAGATTATTCTTATGTATACACGTATTCCAAGATTTACAAATAGCGGTAGAGAGTTAAGTTTCCCTAATATATAAAGAATTTATTAGCGGCTCCCAAAATAAAACAAGAGACAGATAGCAGTATACTTTTAATAATTCTTTAGTTTCTTTTATTATCAATCATGGCCTACTAATAAATATGATGTTTTAATAAAAACTTTTAAATATTGCTGTAAATAGTGAAAATAAATATAGAGTGATATATATTTTTGAGAAGCTTATGGCAAGGCAGATCATATGATTTATAAATATACAGGGTGTTCCATTTAAAAAAACATAACTTTAGTTCATATTTTCAAAAATATTTTTTTGGTAGAAAAACAGACTACGCCACTGTATTCTACGTAAAAAGTTCTACAATAAACAATTTTCACCTTCTCGATAGCTTTAACAATAACAGAGTTACCGGAGGTGTCCCAAATTGCAAAACTTTCAAAAAGACCCTGTAGCTCGGAAACGAAGAGGGCTATGAAAATTTTGTTTACGGCATCTTCCGTTTGACAAAAAAGTAAGACAGGTTTGTGCAAACCGCACCCTTCTATCTTCACTAATAACGGAGATACCGTATGATTTCAACCAAAATGGGACACCCTGTACATGACATAAATCAGGATTGATTGACGTATTTAATTTTAAATTTGACGTATTTAAATTAAGGTACGACCACTTTCTGTTTCACCGGAAATGACTACTACTTTTGATATTTAAATGATACCCTCGATACTTCATTTGGTAGAAAATGACATTCTGAATAGAATGACATATGTCAATTTTTACCCCCCCCCCCCTTTTTTTTTGTTTCAAAAAATAGTACGTAACGTTTCCTGGGTGGTCAATAAATGTCCCAATTGTATTTTTAATCAAAACTAATTTTTTTAAAATGGACGGAGTGGCTCATTAGCATATTTGGAAAAAGCACATTTAACGAATAATTTGGTACACAGCCATTGCAAATTGAAATTTAAAATACTATTTTTAAGCGAAAATTTCGAAAGTTGGCATTTATATTTTACGTCTTTCTATTCAGAATGGCCATTTTCTATCAAATAAAAAGTAAAAAAATATTGAGGGTACCATTTAAAAATGAAAAGTTATAGGCATTTCCGGTGAAACAGGAAGTGCCCAAAAAGAAATGAATGGGTAGTTATAATAAATATTAAGTTATTTTAAATCGCAACAGCCTCTGCAATTTAAAAATCGCAATCGCAATTTCAATTGCGATTGGTGAATCGCAGTTTTGCTTATCTCCAATTTAAAGAGCAACAGTATCTTTTAATTTGCAGTAAATTTTAATTTTTACTAGATTTTAGTAGTGTTTTCGAAAAAACTTGACACAAACGGTGATATTTGAAAAACAAGACAAGAAAATTCAAGATAGCGGCGATTTTTTTAAAATGGGACCGAATGGAACTATTGAGGGGTTAAATAGGAGATCGTTATCTATACATTCCCGCTGAGATTGTTACTATTTTTTTCTGGTCTATGTTACTAATTTTTTCCACCTATTTATATACCGGGTGCGTCTCAAAACTGGCTCACCCCTATATTTTTTAATTTTTCAGATAAAAAAACGAGATTTGGTATGTTAGTATATACATAAATTGGGATTGTTTGACGTATTAAATTGTTTTCAGCCACTTCCTGTTTCGCCGAATGACTAAAACTTTTGATTTTTATATGGCACCCTCGGTATTTTTTTACTTTATTCGATAGAAAGTGTCATTCTCAACAGAATGACATATCATATGTCAACTTGTGACATTTCACATATGGTTTATTTGAAATTATAACTTACGGTTCATAACGAAAATTTGACTCGAAATACCAAGTGTGTGGTATCAAATTATTCGTAAAAAATGCTTTTTCCAAATATGCTAATGAGCCACCCTCGTTCCATTTGAAAAAATTGAGATATGATTAAAAATACGATATGAACATTTTGGCCAGGACAAGACACTAAAACATTACAAGGCTCGATGATTAAAAATTAGTGTTTTTAACATAGCCATGGCACTCTAGATTGAAATTTAAAATACGATTTTTTATTAAGCGAGAATATCAAAAGTTGACATATGATATGTCATTCTATTCAGAATGTCATTTTCTATCGAATAAAGTAAAAAAATACCGAGGATGCCATTTAAAAATCAAAAGTTGTAGTCATTTTTGGCGAAACAGGAAGTTACAAAAAACAATTGAATACGTCAATCAATCCCAATTTATGTCATATACGAAAATACAAAATCTGGTTTTTTATCTGAAAAATTAAAAAAAAATATAGGGGTGAGCCACTTTTGAGACGCACCCGTATAATACGCGGCTACATTTACTGAATTAGTTTGCATTGAAACAGGTTTCAGTAGTGAGCCTGGTATTCCATTTTTGAGTGCTCTACGTGTCATTTCAATTGAGACAAGCCCTTAAGTCTACCCATTATTTAGATATTTAGTCTCAAACTGAGGACCCTGCTCACCTCTATCTACTCAGGACATGCTTTCAGTTAACGGCAAAGATGCAACAAATTATTGCAAATGTGATACATGGTGTATTTTAGATTCAAGAATGGATTAGTCACAAGCTAGATCCGTTGCAGCATGAGTAAATAATTATCCAAAAATGTATCTTTCCAATCAACAGACCTCGACAAGATGTTGTGCCTGCTCGGACTGCACTGGGACCGAATGAAACTTTTGAGGGGTTAAATAGGAAATCATTATCTACACTTTTCCGCTGAGATTCGTTGGTTACTAATTTTTTCCACCTCAATCTCCAGATGACTAAAAGGATTTCCCAGAGGTTGCTCTAACCACCGACCAGCAAACGTCTCTAGAAGAGGCTATACTGGACGAAGTAGTGGCGATCGGGTCGCAACACAACAACTTACAAAGTGTGGGTCAGCTGCGTTTTGCGGGGATACACTCTAGGGTGGGCATGATCCTCATAGATTGTATATCTCAAGAATCGGCGAATTGGTTAGTGGAAATCGAACCTAAGCTTAAAAATTGGCAAGGACCGGAACTGGTTGCAGTGAAGGGAGAAAACATCCCTAAAGGGGCGGCCATTACTGTCTTTCTACCGAAGAGCAAGGGGAAAGACACCACCTACCTGCTGAATCTTATCCAGGGTCAGAACTTCAATGTAAGGACATCGAGTTGACGAGTCATCAACTCGAGGGAGAAGGGTCATGGTCAGGTCCTCACAATAGGAATTGACCTAAAACTCAAATCCAAGGAGGCAATAGAGAAAGAGGAACATATCCTCTATTATAGATACGGAACAACACCGGTATCAGGTCTAAGGAGAGACCAAGTTAAAGAGGTGGAGAAAATGGAGACATATCCTACAGCTTCCACCGCACGGGTTCCTCAGCCGGAGGCAAGCTCCTCGACTGTGAAGGGCGGCACGGAGAGTGTGTACCCTCGGAAGAAGAACTGTTGTCAGAGGAGGATGGGAAATACCTTGTCCCCTCTACAACAGGGGTATGATGTGTTATAAACTATGTGATGACTCAAGGAAGGGGGGCACACACAATAGATATTTAAAGTCGCAGTGATTACCCTCCCTCTTACTCATTCTACATTCTTCTAAATATGGCCCATTCTTCTTTACGGATGCGAAACAATATTAATAAAATAGAAACCTTTGAAATATGGTTCCACCGAAGAATTCTTAAGGTTTATTGGACCGAACATACAAGCAACGAAGAAGTTTTTAGACAGCTAAAGAAGATTGCTTTTTTAGACAGCTTAAGAAGATCGGGTACTTATCAAGGCCAGAAAGATTGGCTATTTTAAACACATTAATTCGAGACACCAAATACTATAAAAAATATCTATACCTATGTGGCGGATTCATCTATCCAAAAAAATCCTTATGGGTTTTTCGCCACTGCACTGCAAGAAAAATCTACAAAATAAAATAGTTATTTTTTGTAAACACTTCTGCGTTAAACCTAAACGGACGCTGCTTGTCAGAAGTTGTGTTTACAGTTATAAAATTTGCCTAACAAAGAAAAAAATGCTTAACGTTTCGGAAAGTTTTCTCTTTCCGTCGTCGGAAGCAAAAAAATATAAAGAATCAAGAAAAAAAATATTTAAAATATTTAAATTGAACTATTCGAGAACACTTTACTTTTTAAAACAGATACGTCTACAAAAAACCGTTGACGTTCTGTTAAAATGACATTATATTAAGTTAAACTTCAAAATTAACAATTATTTCCTGATAACAATTACTTAATAAGGTAAAACCAAAAAGCCCAAACTTTCTGTATGATTATTTTTAAATTTTACGTATGTTATGTTTATTTATGTTATGTTCTTTAAAATCAAAGAAGCGATTGCCATACATTACTAACATCTACAGATGCATGAGCAATACATTTATTTTTATTAGATTGAATTAAAAAAGCCTCTTTTATTTTTCTTATAGAGGCTATCGCTTCTTTCATTATAATTTTGGCGTTATTAAAATTTATTCTGTGCCCTGTGTCCCATGAATGCTGACAAATCTTAGATTTGTGAAAATCTCCCTTTCTTAAATAATCTTTATGTTCTTTAATTCTAACATCTAAGGGTCTAGATGTTTCACCAATGTAAAATTTATCGCATTCGCAGGGTATTTGGTATATTACATTTTTTGTTTGTTGTTCTGTATTCATTGGTTTAGTATGTGATAAAATTGATCTAAGTGTATTTTGTGTTTTGAAAGATGTTTGTATGTTATATTGTTTTCCTATCCTTCTTATTTTTTCCGAAACGCCTCGTATGTATGGAATTGTAAGTGAAAGTATAAAATAACACAATAATGATTGTACACAATATATACAACTTACAATTCCATACATACGAGGCGTTTCGGAAAAAATAAGAAGGAGCAGTCCGTTTAGGTTTAACGCCAGAAGTGTTTACAAAAAATAACTATTTTATTTTGTAGATTTTTCTTGCAGTGCAGTGGCGAAAAACCCATAAGGATTTTTTTGGATACCAAATACTATGTTCCCCATTTGATTATTTAAAGAAAGATCAGGTGTAAAGACTGTCAGGACTGAGAAACATACAAAACTAGACCGGTTTGGGAGTGGAGAGGCCACTTCATGCGGAAAAAGATAGAGACCTATTCAATGAAGCAGTCAAGGAGATTGCCAACGACTTAAGAGAGGTACTGCAACGGAAGAAGAAGAATTCCAGCATAGCACTGGATGAACTTCTGTTTGGCCATTGTTAATAATGCTGCCTTCGTGTTGTACTAAACATGTTAAAAACCAGATGTACTTTATGAAAGAAACTATACAAATTCATAGATAAAGTTTTATCTTCGCAAACAGGCACAAACTTATTTGAATACAGCTTATTTACTATTAGCTCTTCGTAAACAACGTAATTCTATTTATTAAAGTAATAAAAAATTAAGATCACTTTTATAGCAAGCTTATAGTAAATGTAAAATTGTTTTGTTTTGACGATGCATGGTGTAAATTTATAATTGCACATAATAATGGAAAAGTGGTAAATAAAGTTGTTAGGACGCTATAAATACTAGATAGAAATATAAAAAGTTGAATTGTTAGATCGTTCCCAACAGTTCACGTTAGAATTTAGTTCTTCCTTTCAAGGATTCCTTTAAGCTTGTAAATTTTATAATTTCTCAATTTGGAAATTTTTAAGTCAATATTATCTATTTTGTAAGAGTTTTGGGGGTCAGCATTGAAACTTTTTGTAACCTATATAAAACTTCCTCTAGGAGATGCGAGACATTGTCGTTAGTGGAGAAACTCCTTACGTGCTAGGGGAAATCCTCTCTGGCACTTTGGCTGGATCCAAGGACTATGTCATTGGCTTATCCCTGGCTGTGGTGTCGTGGCCAGTGAATTGCACCAAGACGTATAATCGGATGGGGACATCCTCTATGTCATACCAGGCACCCTCTCCCGTCTGTGACAGGGTGGTTATAGGTGTGTATCACAGACAGAGAGTGTGGACGGTTTTGACAACCGCCCGGACCTCCTCCTACGAATATGCCTCCATCTGCTCCACGAAGGATTCAGCGTGGCGCATCTCCACCAAAGGGCAAGAGAGAGAGAGAGAGAGCCTCTGCTCTCCAAGGAAAGAAAAAGCCAGGATCAAAAGCCAGTCCAACACTGGGAGGCAAGCAGGGACGTATCAGCAGCTTAGCCAGAACTCCAATGTAAGGACATCGAGTTGGCGAGTTATCAACTCGAGGGAGGAGGTCAAGCGAGATTGGAGTATTCTATTACGTTTCAGTTGTAGTTAAAATTAAGCAAATCTTCGTACAAATATTGTGTGAAGGTAGACTTTATTTAATAGATAGTATACATTTTCTGTTAAATATACAGGGTGGTCCGAACTGTATTCCGGAAACTTCGGAAGCATATTCTGCAGATAAAAATTAGTAAAAAAGTTCGTAGAAATATATGTCCTAAAATGCTTAGTTTCAGAGATACAGGGTGTAGAAATTTCATTTTTATATCAAATTTTTCTAAATAATTTCTGAAGTAACATCAATATTTGGATGAAAATTGGTGTCTGGGAGTTTTTTGACATGAAAAATTTGATTTTGATGATTTTGAAGATGACTCCTACTAGTAGTGGGCGCCACCTACATGTGTTTTGACTGTTTTGAAGCTTAATAACTTTTTGTCCGCACCTGTATAAAATTACCGAGCGAAAAAATATACATCTCTGTGACTTTTTACGTAAAAAATATCTCTTTGTAAAAATCGCTACGAGCAACCGTTCTCAAGATATTTAGAATAGAAATAGTCAATACATGTCATTATTGACGAAAAATGAACACGTTAAGTAGATACCTAGTTATTTCACTGAAATAATAAATTTGGGAAATTTTTATTTTTTTCAATTAATCATAATTTTTTCTGCAAAAAATGACGATAAAACAGTTCCTGTTGAACTTTTAGCACAAAAACATTGAAAATTTATGATTTCAGTCTAATAATTATTTAGTCAACATGTTTAATTTATGTCAATGATGACAGGTATTGATAATTTAGATTCCAAATATCTTGAAAACCATTACTCGTAGCGATTTTCACCAAGAGATCTTTTTCACGTGAAAAACGTCGTAAATGTATATTTTTTTACTTAGTAGTTTTATACAGGTACAGACGAAGAGTTATTACTCTTCAAACCAGTTAAAGAATATGTAGGTGGCGCCCTCTATTAGTAGTCATATTGACATCAAAATCCAAATTTCTCATGTCAAAAAACTCTCAGACACCAATTTTCATCCAAATATTGACGTTACTTCAGAAATTATTTGGAAAAAATCGAAATAAAAATGAAACTTCTACACCCTGTATCTCCGAAACTAAGCATTTTAGGACATACATTTATACGAACTTTTTTACTTATTTTTATCTGCAGAATATGCCGTCAAAATTTCCAGAACACAGTTCGGACCACCCTGTATATTAGACTTGATAAAAATTATCATTTTTAGACACACAGATTAAACAACTTCGGCTAATATTGCAACAGGATACAATAACTAAATTCTTGTAATTTGTTAGCATATATGGGGAATGGGGAAAAAATACAGTAACAAATAAAAAATATAATGTAACCAAGTAAGTTAGTAAAAAATGTTAATTTTTTTATATCAACCAATTTTGATATTAACACTTAACGTTTATTAGTCTACAGGCTTGGCGCATTCTCTGCCGGTGCTGCCACCATTGGAGAATATGTTAAACAACTAGTACATACAAATTCACGGGTTTAAATAGCGAGTATACACGAAAAATTTATTATACAGGGTGGTCCGAACTGTTTCCGGAAACTTTGGCAGTATATTCTCCAGATAAAAATAAGTAAAAAAGTTCGTATAAAATGTATGTCCTAAAATCCCTAGTTTCGAAGATACAGGGTGTAGAAATTTCATTTTTAATTCTATTTTTTCCAAATAATTTCTGAAGTAACGTCAATATTTAAATGAAAATTGGTATCTGGGAGTTTTTTAACATGAGAAATTTGATTTTGATGTCAATATTACTCTGCTAAAAATGCTGCTTCCCTTGCTAAAAATGATGATAAAACAGTTTCTGTTGAACTTTTGGCACAAAAACATTTCAAATTTATGATTTCAGTCTAATAACCATTTAGTCAACATGTTTAATTGATGTCAATGATGACAGGTATTGATAATTTTGATTCCAAATATTTCGAGAACCATTACTCGGTAGCGATTTTTACCAAGAGACTTTTTTTACGTAAAAAAACGTTGTAAATGTATATTTTTTTACTCGGTAGTTATATACAGGTACGGACAAAAAGTTATTAGTCTTCAAACCAGTTAAAAATATGTAGGTGGCGCCCTCTACATGTAGGAGTCACATTGACATCAAAATCAAATTTCTCATGTCAAAAAACTCCCAGATACCAATTTCCATCCAAATATTTATGTTACCTAAGAAATGGTTTGGAAAAAATCGTAATAAAAATGAAATTTCTACTACCTGTATCTCCGGAACTAAGTAAGTATTTTAAAACATACATTTATACGAACTTTTTTACTTCCGGAATACGGTTTGGATCACTCTGTATAATAAACAAGATCATCTTAACTGATAATCAGGCAGCCTTAAAAGTACTCAACTCAATAACCATCAATTCGAAGTTGGTCCAAGAATGCATAGAGAAGCTAAACAAATTAGGCAAAGAAAATAAAGTCGTCCTAGTCTGGGTGAAGGAAGAAACTCTCTAAGGTCTAAGACACTCGCAGAAATTTCTCAGGACTTACGACCGAGAAAAATCAAAGAATTTTCTTGATTTAAGTAAGAACAATCTTAACAGGACACTGTCTCCTCAATGAACACCTCAGTAGATTAGAAAGATTAGCACCTCAGTAGATTAGAAGTTAAGAAACAACGGCAAATGCAGATTCTGTGGTGAAAAATGGAGAAACACCAGAATCTCATCACTATGTGCGCCGAGACGACAAACATTCGTGTCATAAACTTTGGTACGACTGACAGCGGAGATGGAGAATCCTCTGTAAAACCGTCTCAGATACTGGCTTTTGTCAAAACCCTTGAGACTGTATGATTGGTTATAACTCGGTGATTAACTACTTGCCTCTCATACAATCCAGAATCAACAATCGATGATACTTATTAAGTTTATTTAGGTTTAGCTAAATATTGAAAATAAGAAAGTAGTACATGCATATTAAATAATTATAGAGAGCGTTAGTGATTAGCGATCATAATTACAGATCATTAGGTGTCTCTTCGTTCCCATAGTTGTTAAGTTCTGGGAAGTATTACCTAATTTTTCTAGAGGAAACATTATTACCGAGTTGCTATTACTTTCCGTTATGCTAAAAGCACTGCAGTTATATTCAGTGCCGTAACTGGCTGTCATTATAAGGCTCGGTGTTCGCAAATACAATCATTGCGCTCCAGATATGCAACAGAGAGACAGTTTTGAAGCCATTCAAAGAAATCTAACAGTTTAACACAATTGTGAAACAAAAAAATAATTCTCTGTGTTTTAATTTCAAAAGTAGGCATCACTATTATTCCCCGCCTTTTAATAACAGAAATTATCTCTCCAAAAAATCCTTAATGGGTATTTCGCCACTGCACTTCCTTTGTTAAGTAATATTTTTATGGAAGATTTTGAAAATAATACAACAAATAGTTTTTCAAAAAAGCCTATAATATGGCTGCGTTATGTTGATGACATTTTTGCAATATGGCAACATAACGTTTCTGAAATAGACATTTTTTTGAATTATATAAATTCTCGCGAACCTACCATAAAATTTACTTTAGAAGTAGAGAGAGGTAATAGTTTGCCATTTCTTGATGTTTTAGTGTCAAAGTTTCAAAATAAACTAATTTTAGATGTTTACAGAAAACCCACAAACACAGATACTTAAATTTCACATCTAATCACAGTATAAGTGTTAAAAAGGTGTTATAAAAAGTTTATATGATAGGGCAAAAATAATATGTACAGACGACATTTCATTAAACAGAGATATAAACCACATAAAAAATACAATAATAAAAAACGACTATCCACCATATTTTATTGACAAAACATTAAACGAGAAATACAAACCCCAAATCATAGACACAATGATAACAATACACAGTATATACAACTTACAATTCCATACATACGAGGCATTTCGGAAAAAATATGAAGGATATGAAAACAATATAACATATGAACATCTTTCAAAACACAAAATACACTTAGATCCATTTTATCACATACTAAACCAATGAATACAGAACAAGAAACAAAAAATGTAATATACCAAATACCCTGTGAATGCGATAAATTTTACATTGGTGAAACATCTAGACCAGTGGCGTAGCTAGGTAACCAAGGGCCTGGGGCAAATTAAAAGATGGGGCCCCACTGCTGTGTAAACTGATCAGGTTTTATCAAATAAAAATATGAAATATACAAATACTTTAAAAATGCTAAGCTACTTAAACTCTTTTTTGTGCACTGCAGGGCAGGTAATAAAAATATTAAACAGTAAGAACATAAATTACAATTAATACTTGGTGTAGGTTTGGCTAATAAAACGAAATAGAGAAGATTCAATGGTTTATTATATATAAAGTTCGGGCCTACCGACTGTGACTAAATAACAATTACATTTACAATCTTGTCCTAGCTTTAGTTTTCGCATAAGTATCAATGACTCCGTTTAAATCCAGGCTTGATGCGGTTTTGTTTTCAATTGCTATTAGCGATAAATGTCGTAGTCGAGTTTGGCCCATATTATTTCTTAAATAATTTTTTATTATTTTTAATTTGCTAAATGACCTTTCAGCTGCTGCAGAAGTGACAGGAATTGTAAAGAATAATAACATTGCTGTAAATACTTCCGTTAGGTCGCATTCTAGGACTCCATATTTGCTCATTATTTCCTTACATAATCGGTGAACAGCAGCTAATCCATCAAAATGTTTTTTTAACTTTTCTTTGCCTTTTTTCTTGAAAATGGATATCAATACCATATTTCCTTGTAGTTTCACTGGCTTTGCACTTGAATAATTCGAAATCATTTCTATAAATTTGCAACTTTGCTTTGGTCTCTGGCTAAAACTTTATTCGCCTCGGAGATGGTACAGGACTGTCGGGCTGAGCATTAACTCAGAAAAAACCGCGGTAGTGCCATTCACCAGAAAGCGAAGTTTGAAAAACTTGAAAAGAATCCATCTAGATGGAAATGAAATACTGCCATCACAGGGGGAAGTGAAATATCTGGGAATAACCCTGGATAGTAAACTTCTCTGGAACAGGCATATTAAGAACATTACCAGCAAAGCCACAAAGGCTCTCATGATATGCAGAAGACTGACGGGAAATAGGTGGGGCTGCGCCCCTAACATTTTGCGCTGGATCTATACCATGATAGTAAGACCCATGATTACTTATGGAGCAGTTCCTTGGTATACAAAATTAGAGCAACATACAGCAAGGCAAAACCTGTGCAAAGTACAGAGACTGGCATGTATCTGCATCGCAGGTGCCATGAGAACCTGTCCAACAGCAGCAATGGAGGTCATTCTAGACCTAACACCACTACATATTGTCGTCGGTAGTTATGCCAATGCGACAATGATTAGAATGATCATTGACGAAAACAGTAATGGGAGAATTTTCAGGTCAGGGGCTTGGAACACTCTCAAAAAGAAAATTCCACTTCTCCAACTCCCAGTGGATGACATACCAAGAATTTACAACTCTTTAGAAACACCTCACTGTAGTATTGAGTAATAAAAAGGATTGGAAGAAAGAAACGCTTACTCAGCATATAAAAGACCATACCATTACGTGGTATACTGATGCTTCCAAAACCAAAGCAGGGACAGGGATAGGAGTATTTGGGCCGAAAACTAAATACTCCGGACCTATGGCACCTACCCCAGTATCCTTCAGGCAGAAATTTAGGCTATCGAAAGATGCGTACAATTTATCTTAGATAGGAACTATCGAAAACAGGAAATTGCTGTCCTATCCGATAGTCAAGCAGCATTTAACGCGATCAACTCAGTAACCATCAATTCAAAGTTGGTCAAAGAATGCCTAGAGAAGCTCAACAAATTAGACAAAGAAAATAAAGTCCTCCTACTCTGAGTGCCTGCTCACCGAGGGATAGAAGGCAATGAAAAAGCAAATGATCTAGCTAGGAAAGGAGCGAACACTCCACTAACTGAACCAGAACCGTTCTGTTTTCCAAACGGGAACCAACTGAAAGCGGAACTGAAGAATCTGGAAGACTCCATCCGTAACTTAGAATGGGTGTCGTCCAACGGTCTAAGACCCTCGGAAAAGTTCCTAAGAACGTACGACCGAGAAAAATCAAACATTTTCCTTGATTTAAGTAAGAGTCACGGGGTTTCTAACAGGACACTGTCTTCTCAACGAACACCTCAGTAGGCTGAAGCTGAGAAACAACGGCGAAAGCAGATTCTGTGTGGAAAATGGTGAAACACCAGAACACCTTATCACTGAAAAAAATGTCTATATCTATGTGGCGGATTCATCTTTCCAAAAAAATCCTTTACGGGTATTTCGCCACTGCACTGCAAAAAAAAAGTTTGGGGCTTTTTGGTTTTATCTTATTAAGTAATTGTTATCAGGTAGTAATTGTTTATTTTGAAGTTTAAATATCAAGTTAAAAATGTCATTTTAACAGAACGTCAACGGTTTCTTGTAGACGTATCTGTTTTAAAAAAGTAAACTGTTCTTCAATAGTTGAATTTAAATATTTTAAATAGTTTTTTTCTTTATTCTTTGTATTTTTTTGCTTCCGACGACGGAAAGAGATAACTTTCCGAAACGTTAAGCATTTTTTTCTTTGTTAGGCAAATTTGTATTACTGTTAACATAACTTCTGACAAGCAGCGTCCGTTTAGGTTTAACGCAGAAGTGTTTACAAAAAAAATAATTATTTTATTTTGTAGATTTTCTTGCAGTGCAGTGGCGAAATACCCATAAAGGATTTTTGGAAACCTTATCTCTGAGTGCGCCGAGACGACGACCTTTCGTGCCATGAACTTTGGTAAGTCTGATGTCGAGGATGGAGAGCTGGCCTCTGTGGAGCCGTCTCAGAAACTGGCTTTGTTAAACTCTGAGACTGTATGATGAGTTATAACTCGTTATAACTCAAGAAAAGGGGAACACACAATAGATCTATAAGGTCGGTGGATTAACTCCTCTCCTAAACATTCTACATTATACATTCTACGTAGTACCATAGTTCAGGGGCGGATCCAGGATACGGGGAAGGAGGGGGGCGGCTAGACACAACATTTACTCAAAACTCTTACCCAATAAGAGGATTCCTAAGTAGTTACAAAGAAAAGAATAAGAATGATATTACAGATAAAATAACGTTTATTACAGATAACATAACGATTATGTTATCTGTCATGATATAGTGTAAATCATATACCGTGCTTTTATTTTTAACTATGAACGTAGGGACTTAATATAAAGTGGTTCTGCTTTGCTCATTTTAAAAGTGGAATAGTCAATGCAAAATTGGATTTGAATGAATAGTGTGCAACCAACTAAACTCCGTTGCAAAAAAAAAAATAAAATATTTGTTTTAAAAATAATTTAGTTTGTTTAAGTAAAAATAGTTTTAGAGACGAGATTGCCAAAATCCTTATTTGGATGGAAAAAAAGCATCTGAAATTTTATTTCATGTCTATTTTTTTGGTGAAAAAACTGTATTGCCTGTCAATATTTTATCAATGGATGCATTAGCGTAACTAGCAATTTATCCTGGGGTGGGCCTGGGGGCCTGGTGTTGAGTCCAGGGGGCCTAGGGCTTTTCAGTTTTTAAAATGAAAAATTATTTTAAAAACACATTTTTGAATAAAACGTTTATATGAATTTCTCTATCAATAAATTTCATAGACTTATCAAACCGTGTTCCCGTAGATTACTTAAATACCTACAAATTAAAAAAAAATAAAAATTAACACATTTTTTAAACACAATAAAATAATATTAACTAAACAAAACTAAAAAACGTCATTTTTACTGCATCACAAGCAAATAAAAATTAATACGTAGCCAAGAGTCATAATTCAGAATTTCTCTGGGGGGTGCCCAGCAGTACATTGGGGGGGGGCGACACCCCCGTGCACCCCTGTAGTTACGCCAATGAATGGATGATAAAAGGTTGGTAATAGCACTGACAACAGCGAGTGACTTAAAAATTACAATGATTAACGCCTGTTCACAGTTAAAATAAAAGCAGTGTATACAATATATTGTATATTTATTTTATAAAAGAGTTAGCTTGTTGTTGTAATATCTCCTTTAGTAATAACAAGGAAATTATAACTTTGTAGCAAAGTCATAGTATAATATATTCAATCCGTTCCACATTTTGTAAAAAATTCATTCACCATTTTATCAAGAATTTATTTTTTAACAATGTTTATAATTTTTTAATGCTTAAATTTTAGCTTTAGTTTTAATTAAAATTCCTAAGCCCTTTTGTTAATCCAGATATTAGTTAAAACTACTTTAAATACCCATAGACCTTTTCCTGTTTGAGATCGGCACATTTCGATTAACGTGTAAATTTATGACAAAATGGTGAAGGATTATTTTAAAGAGATTTAATATTGTAAATATCCAGCATGATTATAATAAAAAAACACTGTAAATGTAACTATAATTATTGTTAAGCTACTTTTAATTAATTTAATTTTTTTAATTTAGTGTAATATTCATTATTGTTTACCACTATTTTTTAAATAAGTGCCTCATTTAAATAAAAATCTAGCTCCGGTGCCGCCATGATCAGTAAATTGCCAAAGAAAATATTTTGTTGTAATAAGAAAAATTTTAAAATAAAACAGAGCATAACTTTAGTAGATTTTTACATATAGTTTTTACACAGTTAGAAGCAAATTTTTTTGAACAAAGAATTTAAACGAGTGAACGTCTAGAAAAATAATTTCTGCTTTATTTTCAAGACAAGAGTGTAACGCATCCTGGATTGATTAGTAATAAATTAGGGACGTACATTTTTCGGATCTCATTTCTTTTTGTAGATCATCCTCCTATTTTTATCTCGGGTAATATATCTTCCAGAATCAGTGACGTAGCGAGGAAGTCGCGGGCCCGTGTTCAAATATTTTTTGGGCCCTCGCGTCCTCAACAAATAATAATTTTGTTCTATTTTTTAAGTAATTAATTAACATTAAGTAAAAAAGAGAACACCTCTTTATATTATAATAATATACAGGGTGGCGCACCTCATTCGCCTCGGTTGATTATACGAAGACGGAAAGATGTAGAAACAAAATACTTTATGGGTATATGTGGGGAGGCAATGTGCACAATTTAAAATTATTTCGAAATATACACGGTGTCTCAAAACTAAGATCCATATCAAAGTTATATTTTTTCTTATGGAACACCCGGTATTTTATTTCATTTTTGAATTCTTGGGCTCAAAAAAAGACATTTATTATAAGGGTTAAATATGTTTAAAATCATTGGTTTATGATATATTTAAAAATATTTAAATATGCATGCTACAAGAGAATAGATTATCAATACCCTGTACATTTCTTTTCATTTATTAATTCTTGTGCTGAGTTTAAAGGCAAAGAATAAACTTTACTGAAAAATGTTATTGCTTCCTTAAATGTATACAGGGGTACCAAAAATTATTTATTTTAAGGATTTATTTTACATAAAAACTTTGTTATTTCAAATGCAACACCCTGTATTTTTTTTAAATAAATCGAAGCAGAATAAAATGCTCTTTCAAACTATATTAGGGTTTCCTATACCTATCTATCTCAGATTTTGAAGAAAAAGCGATTTTTAAATTAAATGGCAATCAAGATGGCTGGTATCGCCATGGCAATTTTCTAGTGACAGTTAGTAACTATTTTCAAAATCGACATTAGTTTATAGGCTTTATTTAAATCTCTACCAGTTTACTTTTATTTAATTGACCTACAATAATTTAATAAATAATATTATTTATTAATATGTATTTATTATTCTATCAAGAAAAACGAAGAAGTAGTTCTTTATTTTATTTTACTATAACTTGTAGATATGTGAATTTTTTATAAAAGAGCCAATTACAGCAAATTCAATTTCTTCACTTCCAACGACGG
>NW_022145818.1:117786-142863 GCF_002938485.1 Sitophilus oryzae
GTATTCCCGCTAGAGTTAATTCATCTAGTAGTTCATCCACCACCAAGCTCCACAGCAAAGGGGAGGTTACTCCACCTTGTGGAGTTCCTTGCGTTGTTTTAACAGCTACAGTTTTGGTGCCCATCTGAGCCTCTGCTGTTCGTGTTGACTCTCGTGTCCCTCCACTGCTTGAAATAGGCTCTGTCATTACAACGGCTCGTTCTGGAATACTTACAGCACCTTGAGTCTTTTCGCAATTTCTATTTTATTGTTGATGGACTCTTCGATATATCTTTCCGCAATCGTTGCAGATCACCATCCTCCGTGTCTTTTTCACTTTGTCATGTTCACTCCTGCATTTGCCAGTAATGTAGCGGACGATCTTCTCGTACAATGGCCAGTGTGTTGCTCAGAATGTTATAGGCCCAAGTACTTGCGGAAGATCTTCTTGAATCATTTTTCTTTAGCATCTGACTTGCTGGTTGATAATTCACTATTTTATCGTTAAAAAATCGCGATTTATCTAAATGACGTCTTAATGTCAGTGCTATTTATTATTTACAAAAAAAAAACAAAAAAGCACATCTGTTTTGCATAGTAACATAAACGCACCCTGATAATTTACTAATTCGCAACAATGAAAGTAGAACTGGTAGATCCTTTTAAGTCAATTATTCTTTAGAGATTGGACATGAAACAGTTCTGCTGTTGGATAAATGACTCATTTGAGAAAATTAGCTAAACATTTCCCAGCGTGACTTATATGTAAGATAACACACTAGTACCATAAATAACTATTATTTACATAGGCACAACAATAACAAAAATAAAGAATCATTAATATTATTATCGTGGTTCTGGTACTACTTCATAACTACTGACAATGTTTCCACCAGTAAATACAATAATACCCAAAACATACAAAAACGGATTGAAAAATAGTCAATTATTTAGTAGTTTTTAATAAAAACATAGGCCTTACCAAAACAGTATGAAATAATCTTTATATAAAAAGGAATAGATAAATAAAAAAAGGTCTTCCTCCTCTGAGTAAAACAGAGTAGAACACCTTGGGTAAGTGGTATATTTATTAATTTCTGTTAAATTCCAAAACTCAAAATATTACATTCAAAACATTATCTGTCTTTTTAAGCTAAGACACGACATGACGTTTAATACTCTCTTAACTCTGCCATTTATTTTCGTTTGATGCACCAGTAAATGTACTACTCTTTATTTATAACGGCTCTAAAACTAATTTGATAAATTTTATGCATTTGTGCATCCATTACAAAGCAATTTTCCTAATGGAAGTAATATGTTAATGTGACGCTAAGATGAAGTGAATTATGTGAATTACTTCTGAATTTATAGTGCGATGAACAGTGTGTTTATAGCCCCGGTAATATTGTAGAACAATCACACAGTTATATTTGTAAAGTTAACAGAAGAGACTGTAATCGGGAGATTAATATATTTAACAGAAATTGATATTTAAAATATAATTCTAACTATCTTGACAAACAACGTCTTCTCTCGGCCGAAAATCAACACTCTCTCACCATTCTCCGACATTCAACTGTTTCCAAAGCCTACTACTCCGCTACTCCCAAACATCAGCCGTCGCGGGGTGGAGGCACGGCGTGAAAATGACCGCCTATCATAAAGATCATAGGCGTCGATAACAAGACTAAACATATAAATTCATTTATTTTAACCAAATAAATACAAGTAAAATGTAAACAAACGGTTTGTTCTGAATGAAGCTTTATGGTAATAATACAATTCATGGGGCACAGAGCAGAGGGTTGAGTTTAACAATGCAAAAATTATAATGAAAGAAGAGATAGGCTTTAAAGAAAAATAAAAGAGTCTTTTTTAATACAATCTAATAAAAATAAATGTATTGCTCATGCATCTGTAGATGTTAGTAATGTATAACAATCGCTTCTTTGATTTTAAAGAACATAACATAAATAAAAATAACAAACGTAAAAATTAAAAACAAATTAAAAATAGTCATACAAAAAGTTTGAAGCTTTTTGGTTTTACCTTTTTAAGTAATTGTTATCAGGTAGTATTTGTTAATTTTGAAGTTTAGCTAGATATAAAAAAAGTCATTTTAACAGAACGTCAACGGTTTTTGTAGACGTATCTGTCTAAAAAAAACTAAAGCGTTCTCGAATAGTTGCATTTGGATATTTTAAATAGTTTTTTTCTTTGTTCTTTGTATTTTTTTGCTTCCGATAACGGGAAGAGATATACTCTCCGAAAAGTTAAGCATTTTTTTGTCTGTTAGGCAAATTTATTTATTAGTAAGCCGCTGCTGACGATTAGTCTCCGTTGGATTAACGCAGCAGTATTTACAAAAAATAACTATTTTATTTTGTAGATTTTCTTATAGTGGCCTAAAACCCATAGGACTTTTTTAGAGAAATCTATACTAATATAGTATAGTATATGAATTTTTAAAGTAGCTCAACCTAAGACGTTTATCGATGTAAAGCACCAGATGGCGGGGCGTATTTCACAGTCTTTTACTACAGAAAAATATTTTTTGTTACTCTGAATTTTGAAGCGGCCAATAAAAACAGAGAAAATAAAAATCGATAATTTTCGGACTGTGCCAATTGGTTGCTAATCGACCAGATACTTTTTGTCTATTAGATATGCTATTAAAAGCTGGTAATTATACAATTCGACCATTGTAAATACTCGACAAATTCCGCAAGGCCGATGTTTTTCACTGATAAGAAATAAAATGTTTGTTTAGATAATTTTCGAGATATTTTTTCTTTCTGAATGCACATTTTAAAGTATTTTATATTTTTTGACCGCTTTATCTACATACTGGTTGCACGTATCGAAGTTTTGTTTCTTGTAGTTTTAAAACATTTTTTTGTTTCTTTGTAGTTTTAGTAAAATTAGATTAATTTATTAAGTTTGATTATAATGTTTAGTGTAGACTACCAGAAGTAATTTAGTAGTGTTTTTATATTTTATTTTGAAGTTAAGTAGTATAGGTGAAGGGGTAATTTGGTTATTTTTTCTTTGTTTGATTAATTAATAAGTTTGATAATTTGTTTATTGTAGAATACAAGAAGTAGTTTGTGTAGTATTCTTGTAAGAGATTATATTCATTTATTTTGGAGTTGAGTACAAGGTGAAGGTGTTTGGGTATTTTTTTCTTTTTGTTTTTCTTCTAAATAATTGCAGTAGTTCTTTTAAATATTGTGATAGATACATTATAATCCCTTCCTTCAACTTCGTTTGAAAGTGCGTTATCATATAATTTTGGTTTTCTGGTAGTTGAATATATACGAAAAAAAATCTGATCAAATTTTAAATTAAATTAATCTAGTCTTATTAATCAAATTAAACTAGTCAAATAATAAACTAATAACTTTTGAAATGGAGTATTATTGATAAAATTTAGCCAATTTTTTTTACCCAGTAGCGTATTTCAATATGATCTTATCATTTATCACTGTATAATAACATTGTTGTGGCAGAAAAATATGCCAGTTAGTTTCAAAATATATTTTTTCAAACGTCACAAAAGTATTAATTTTTGCGACGTGATTGACAATATAAAAAAGTCATTTTATCGCCTAGGCATAAAAGTAAAGTTTTACAGCATAAAAGTATGAAAATATATTATTAAAATGACATAAGTCTCAAATTCAAACGAGCCGTAACCATAGTTTCTCGATATATAATTACTCATGGTACACAGAAAACTTGAAAACAAGGTATGATCGATAGCGGCTCCAATTTCGTTCAGTTGCGCATATAGCCTGTGACGTCATATGCCATAAAAAAAAAAATATCCATATTGTTCAATTGCCACTAATAAAAAAGACCTAAAATAAGTAAGAATAATGACATAACCCTAAAGTTATGTAAAATCATCGAGCTTGACATTTGAAAAGTTATGACACATTATACACATTTATTATGTGTCATCTGTTTGAAAAATTTGAAATTGGCGCGTGGCGCTTGCCGACCAATAGTGCCGTTTATCACCTGTGTCGTGGTGACCAACCTGCGCAATATCATACCTTGTTTTCTCTGTATCATAATAATTACTTACAAGGTATGAGTTTTAAATCTCTTTATATTATTTGGAACGTTTGAAATTGTACAAAAAAAATATTTGTGGCATTTGAAAAAAATTGCATGCTCTATTCGGAATAAAAATGACTTTTTGTGCTTCGGCTGTATGTCAAACGTACAGTCTCGCCATGCATGCACGAAAAGTGTCAATTTTACTCCTAACAAAACAATATGCTAGAAAATTTTATGGTTTAACGGGTTTTGTGAGTTAAAACATAATGATATTTTCAGTTTCTATAATTCTTGATCGAAAATAAACGGCGTCAGCGATGGCTATGAAATGAAGATCGCTGTCATTTTATATGTAAATTTATATGGGAAATGTCGTCGATCGTCATTTCCCAGCCAACTGGACGCCGTTTTTTTTTTCATATGGTACAAAGTTAAAGCAAACTTGACTGATCATGTTTTACGCTAAGAAAGATTTATTTCGTGTAATAAAGATTTAAATGGTGTATTATCTACATAATATTTATTTAAATATCAAATAATATTATTGAAGCAAGTGCCAAGTTTTATTTTTAATTAAGAAAAAATTTAATCAAGAATGTATAAAAGTTTTTTTTAAAAAAAAAATATCGTAAATTCGTAAAACCTCAATTTAGAATAAAATGTTCTAAGAATGAAATAAAATTTTATAGCCCTGTGTCAAATCGAAATAATAAAGTAAGTGTATGTAACTTTTTTAAATATTAATAATTACCAGTAATTAGCAAATGTACCAACATATTGAAATAATAATTTCTTTGTTAATACGGTTTAGAATCCTTAAAATAACCGCAAGAATAATCGAAAATCAACAATGAAATAATAGTTTTGTTTAAATTTCTTAATCAGCTGAACCCGAGGGGTGTCTCACTCGGGTAAAAAATGTACACGTACTGCCAAAATATCCTTCCACTGCTAAGCGACTGCCAACGTCTATGAAGAAGACTGCCTATGACTGCCATGTAATTATTATAGGTGACTGCCATAAGACTGCCAAAAGACTGCCAATGACTGCCAGCGACTGCCAAGAAAATGTACATGTAATTCCAATAGTGAGACACCCCTCGGCTGAGCCCTATTATAGTTCGCAAAAATCCGAGCTATATTATTACATTACTCTGAGGGAAATACCGCAAATAATCGATATTTTTGACTCCGCCCCTAATCACATGTTTCACTCCTTTAAAGCTTCATGATTTGTTCACCAGAGGCAGCACATTTTGTCGAGAGGTTGACCAACTTTAAGAATATATAAACAAGGCTAATATATAAAATCCTTAAGTGACTGACTCACTGATTAATCACGATCTTGCTCAAACCACTCAACGTAAGAAGCTCAATTTTGGCAAACAGGTTGATTCTAGGGTGTAGAGGTTCGATAAGAAGGGATTTTTCAAAATTCCAGTTCCGAGGGGGTGAAACCACCCCTCAAATATTACAATATTTTTTATTTAAAAAACGGTCAAGTTTCCGATTTTTTGTATGTTAATGGAAATTCTTGCTCTGCTTTATCATCAATATTTAAGTAATTTGAGTGATATTTTATACATTATTATGATGAAATATGAAATTATGTATATTAAAATATCGATAATAAAAAAATCAAATTTAATAACAGGACAAATATTTCTCTAAATTCGGCAAAATTATTCGCATTCTTCTCAAGTAGCAAACATAAATCATGTAGACATTGTAATGTCGTCATCTTGAAATATTATATGCAAGCTTTTGAAATATTGAACGCGCCAAGCCGGCAACCAGAACACACATGGCCTAAAATAATATTTCTCAGTCCAAACATAAACCACGTTTCGATGTTTATATATTCACTGACATCTTCATTTTTTCAGTCAGTCTCTTTTTATGAAGATTTCGCAATTAAAAGTTCATTTCACTAGTCCTAGAAAGTAGCAAAATAAGCGTTCGGCATTTAACGTTTTATGTAAAACTAGCTAGGTATTTCTGCACAACTTAAGAAGGAAATGAAAGATAAAGGATTTTACTACATGCGTATTGTAGCACATTTTTATACAAGTTTAATTATTCATATAAAATGACAACAAACGAACAACAAAACTATAAGGTTTGCTTATATGCCCATAAAGGCATAATACCTACTTTTTTGTTCGCGTGATTGATAGTTTTTAAAAAATCGGACTCAATATGTAAAACTGCCAAATGATTTAGACGTTCTGTTTCCATAGTGGACCGTAAATAAGTTTTAATACGTTTCAATGCAGAAAACGAGCGTTCAGCAGAACAGTTAATAATAAAAGTATATGTGAAGATTCTTAATGCTATGAAAGTATTTGGAAACAGGTCTTGAGCCTTTTTTCATAAATTACTTTAAGAAGCTCTCTAGCAGATGGTTTTGCTGACTTAATGCATTTTATAAATTCACGAAAATGTATTAATTTATTAGGCATTGACTCATCTAAATCATTTGGATAACAGGTTATTAAATGTCTGGACTTATCGATAATGTCGTCAATACTTAAAGTAGATAAATCATTAAAGAAACCAAATTTGGTTGAAAAGTCATTGTAGGAACTTTTCCTGTATAGGAAATTTCAAGGATTAATTTATCAATAATAACATTAAGTACATTTATCCTAAAATCGTCCCTAGCGTTAAATAGAGTTTCATTATCACTGTTTTCATCAAATTGTCGTTTCCGTTTCACTTTTCTTTTTTTATCTGCCGCATATTCTTTCTCACCGAACAATTCTATGGCCCTTCTTTCATATTCCTCAAATGATTTAGTATTATCTAGATTTCTAATCTCGAGCTATATAAATCTGCAGCAAGTTGTAGGTCAATATCCACCATTTGAAGCTTTTTATTGACCGCATCTAATCTATTTAAAACATCTGTCCAAAATACCGCCATAAAACCCATTTCTAGGCTTTTGAATTGTTTAATGAGACTAGGAGCATCTAATCGGGTTTTAGGCTTTTCGGTATCGTCTTCAGAAATTGACTCCAACTTGGATTTTATTTCATTGGAAGACAAAGATAGTGATTGGCAAGCTTCATTTCGTGCAGACCAACGTGTTTTTGATAAATTTTTTAATGTGTTTGAATTTATTTTTTTATATTCGAGGTATTTATGTATTTATTAACTGAATGCATGGCACAATGCAGTAAAATATAACCCAAGCGAATTATATATTTAAACAATAATAATAGTTAAATAAATAAATATGTAGTCGGCTAAGGCTATATTCGAAATATTTTATGAACAAATAAAAGTTAAAAAAAAGATAAATATTTTGGTATGCTCAAAATTTGCCGCCCATAAAAATCCGCCGCCCCAGGCCCTGGCCTAGTTGGCCTAGGCCTAAGTCCGGCACTGTATGTCATCTACCATGATCCAGGGAAAGATTTGAGAAGTCAAATACCCCTTCGTGCGAGCAGACAGCAAAATTAAAATTTATAATACCTTCCTCGGACCAATAATGACATATGGCATAGATATCCGAGATGAAAAAGACAAAACCAAAAGCATGTTACTGAAATGAATAGCCTAAAAACTATAATGGGGAAGACTAGAAGAGACAAAATTAGAAACACAAATATCAGACAACAATGTGGAATACAGGACGTAATGAGATGGGGTAGGCAAAGAAAAAGACAATGGTTCGCACGCGTAAAACGCATGAAAGAAAACAGGCTTACCACATAGTTCTTGAAGGGAAGCCCATGGCACAGAATATCTAGCTACGCAACAGAAAAATACTCGAAATGAAAGAGCTAAAATTGCACAAATAGAATACTAGATGGCGCGACAATATCATAATCAGAATATAATTAGAAATTTTGAACTTTCGGTTTTGGATCGACGGATCGTCGACGGCCTTGTAGCTCGGCTAAATATGCACAGTTGCCAGATTCAAAAAGACTTGAATTGACATCCCATTCTTTTTATTGTGTATAAAGCAATATGTGTTTCTTTCTATTCTTCTTTTCTTGTCAGATACACTGATATAAATTATTCCTTTGGCTATTAAAATAGTTTTAAGTATATTATTACAAAACATATACATTTTTAATATACACTACCTTATAATGTTAACTAAGAAAATACCTTTAATTACCTTTAAAATTAATAATATACAGGGCGATTGATAGTGATATTTATTAATGCTGGAACGTTAGTAATGAAATATAAGTTTAATAATAATGGAAATAATTTATTAAAATGCAGTACAAAAAATGTTAACTGACTAAAAAATACTATAATAACAAATTTCTTCCGTTTGCCACGCGATTTATATAGACCTAGGTAGATTTTAAAAAGTGACACAGGTACAATTAATAATATAGTTTGGCATAAAAGTTGCTGTCAATGACATCGAACAATAAATTAAAATTCGTAAAATAAATTAAAATTATTAATTAAACAAATCTTTATAAAGAAACGCAAGTATACCAAATTTGGGCCCAATCGAACTCCAGGAGATGATATCATAATAGTGTACTATATTGGGTACCACTCGATATGCTTAAAGTACCATAATATTGCAATGTCACCGAAGATCCGTAGTATACCAAATTTAAGAACAATCGAACGCCAGGAAATGGTATCGTAATATGGTACTATATTAAGGTACCACTTTATATGCATAGTACCATTATATTACATCAATGTCACCGAAAATACGTTCTATCCGAAGTTTAAGCCCAATCGAACGCCATGTACGTCATATAGTACTATATTATGGTACCAGTTGATATGCTTCATGGTACCATAATAACGCAATGTCGTCAAAAATACGCAAGTATATATCAAATATGAGCTCAATCGAACGCCAGGAAATGGTATTGAAATATGGTACTATATTAAGGTACCACTTTATATGCATCATAGTACCATCATATTACAATGTAACCGAAGATACGTAGTATACCAAGTTTAAGCCCAATAGAACGCCAGGAAATGGTATCGTAATATGGTAATATATTATAGTACCTGTTATTATACTCCATGGTACCATAATATTACAATATCACACAAGATACGTAGTATCCCAAATTTAAGCCCAATCGAACGCCATGTACATAATATGGTACTATATTATGGTACCAGTTGATATGCTTCATGGTACCATAATAATGCAGTGTCATCAAAAATACGCAAGTATATATCAAATATGAGCTCAATCGCCAGGAAATGGCATTGAAATATGGTACTATTTTAAAGTACCACTTTATATGCATCATAGTACCATCATATTACAATGTAACCGAAGATACGTAGTATACCAAGTTTAAGCCCAATAGAACGCCAGGAAATGGTATCGTAATATGGTAATATATTATAGTACCTGTTATTATACTCCATGGTACCATAATATTACAATATCACACAAGATACGTAGTATCCCAAATTTAAGCCCAATCGAACGCCATGTACATAATATGGTACTATATTATGGTACCAGTTGATATGCTTCATGGTACCATAATAATGCAGTGTCATCAAAAATACGCAAGTATATATCAAATATGAGCTCAATCGCCAGGAAATGGCATTGAAATATGGTACTATTTTAAAGTACCACTTTATATGCATCATAGTACCATCATATTACAATGTCACCGAAAATACGTAGTATACCAAGTTTAAGCCCCTATTGCCGCCATGTACCTAATATTGCTATGTCATCAAATATGGTACTATAGAAGGTACCACTTTATATGCTCCATGGTACCATAATATTACAATGTCACTGAAGATATAGTATACCAAGTTTAAGCCCAATCGAACGCTATGTATCGTAATATGGTACTATATTATGATATCACTTGATATGCTTCATGGTACCATAATATTGTAATGTCATGAAATATAAGTATATATCCAATACCGTATGATACCGAAAAAAACGGCGTCCAGTTGGCTGGAAAAGGACGATCGATGACATTTCCCATATAAATTTACATATAAAATGACAGCGATATTCGTAGCCATCGCTAACGCCGTTTTTTCCCGATTATACGATATGAACTTGGTATGAACACAATCGAACGTCAGGAAGTGGTATCATAATAGTAGAACAACACTTATTATACTGTCGCCGAATTACAATGAAAATTCAGGATTCAATTATACAATCAAACGTCAGGAAGTGATTGTAATTTAGCTAATAAGATTTAATTCCAACTAACATGGCAAATTGAAAAAAACAGCTCTGATCTATTTTAATATGTTTAAATGATGTAGCAAATTTGAAGGTAGGCTTTATCAGGAAGTATTACGATATGAATTACACAATGGCAACACTGCACAAAATTCTTTTAATTTTTGTTTGTAGAAAACTGTTTTCTTTTAAATTTATTGCCCTCTATTATGTAGTAGCGAAACTACCACATCAAAATATCTGATTTGGAGACAGACTTTTAAAGCCTGTCTCCTTTTGCTACCTACAATTTTATACATGTAACGAGGCTTCTGTTGCGTAGCTAGATATTCTGTGCCATATTCTGTGCCCATGGGTAAGAAACAGCCGGGAAGACCTTCAAAAAGATGCAGGCAGAAGAAAGAAAAGGCAGTTGGCAGTCCATCTCCCAAAAACTACTATAGAGGCAAGCTTAAAACTAACAGATAACTTAAATCAATAGAAGAAAAAGAAGAAAAACGGAAAGAAGAATAACAATTCATCGTTTATTTTCCGGCTGTCACAGCAACAATAAAATAATTAGCTGGCCGTATTCCGTTTCCGTCCCGATGAAATACGTCACTGAAACGCTGCAGCGTGGCGCTGCACGCTGGTGTCAGCGTGGAACAGCAAACAATCAGCGCGATAAAAAGGGCGAACCTGCAAATGGAAAATGGGTTTATTCAAATTTTCGCGCATTATTTGTGTCCGCTTAAAACTGGCCAGTCCTTCTGTCCGGTAACTGTTTGTTATGCAAAATGGGCTGAAAACATTTTTTTTCGTGCCTTTTTTGTGTTTTTGTCTGTTTTAACATCAACTCTGACATGGATACCTATAGAGTTGAGAGTAGAATAAAAGTGTCAGTGAGGTGGTAATAAAATGATGAGTTTTTATTGTTTATACAAGGTGTTTCAATATTCCGTGGACAGATTGCAATATTCCGTGGAACATTGATATGATGTTTTATAAGAGTTAAAAAACTATGGGAAAAAAACCATTAATACTCATGGTTACAATAATACCCATTATTATTAATACCTATGGAATATTGACATTTTAATTTTTTAAAGCAACATACAAAAAGTACAGGTGGTAAAAATAATAATATTGCAAGCCCATTTGTACTGTATTAATTTTACAAAAAGAAAACTATTTAAATATTTGTAAAAAAGTATACCAATTAAATAAACCACTATTATTTCCGCCCAAAAATTAGTTAATTACATACTTAATTGTGTTAATTAATAAATTCTAAATAAATATAATAATTTGACTCAGAAATCAATATAATAATAAGTTATGAAAATGAACGTCTCTGTTGTTATAGATAAGAATTCATCAAAAAATGAAATAACTTGTGTTACTTTTTACCACACTGTCTAATACACATACAAAATTCAGTTTTTTAGTATTTGGAGCAATTATTATTCATCAACATAAACAGTCAATTAATGTAGTTTGAATACTAGGATCATATTAATTGGTCCTCTTTAACAAAAAATATTTAAACAGTTTTTTTTTATTTTTTAATGAAACAAGAAAACTATATCGACAATATTAGGATCTGTACTCTTTGAAAATTTGTTACATTTTTAAAAATAATCTAAAATGTCAATATTCCATGGGTATAATGATAAATGAGGAATAAATTATAAGAAAATGCATTTTCTACGAAAACTTGAAAAGATAGGTAAAAAATGGTATTATACAATTTGATAGACAATTAAATTATACGCCTGATTCTCATAAAATATACAAGGTGTTTCATTTAAATTAAACAAGTTACTGCCGTTTAAAACTAGTAATTATTTAATATAGTTTTTAGACACTCTGTATAAGGTAGTATTTTGTTTATTATTGCAACACAATATCTGATCAATTAATAAACATCAGCAAATATTTAGTATTAAAAAGTTTGATATCCTTGGAGAAATGAAGCCTTAAAATTTATACTGCAATTTCATAAAATTCAAAATATTTAAAATATGGTAAGGTTTTAGTGCGATAAACCTTAATCATATTTACCTTTATTTCAACGTAGAATCTAAAAATAGAATAATATACAAGATATTCAATTTAAAAAATACACAACTATAATATTTTTTTATTTGGGACACTCTGTATCTTGTAAAATTATTTTTAAATTGTAGCTCTAATAGTCTTTAAACGAACTCAAACCTTACAATTTGTAAAAATCTAATCGTTTAGCTACAATGTTCTGTGTCGTATGTGGTGAATAACCATGTATAAGGTGTGGAAGAGACTAAATTAATAATTATTCTCAATAATCAGAACCACCCAGACCAAAAAAAATAGTAAGTTTTATGCAAAGAGATACAGTTTTTTAGTAATCAAAATTTCAGGAACGTTTTAAAGATCCCTCGTATTTTCAAAAGCGACTTTAAAAGAGAAAACGAGCATGGCGCAGCTAAAGGGAGAAACATCTTCGGTATTCCGGTCTTATAATGTAATAAAGTGGCAATATACATCATCCTGGTGCAGAGTGGCCGACGGGCTCGACGTTTCGGATTACCTTCCGCGACTGAGGAAGGTGCACAAGTTTTAAAACGCTTTGAAATATCGATGTGGTGTGCCCTCTGCAACAAATGGCAAGCAGGAACAGAGAGTTTTACCACGTTATACTCATAAGAAGTAACGATATAAAAGTAAACGTTTTTATCTAGGTAATCACATCTATGCAAGTAGTTTATTTTGCACAGAAAATTGTTGTAGCTTTGGTGTTAGAAAACCAAGATAAAACACTAATTCACTAAAATACACCAAAACAATTTACTTTTGTACTGGACGCGCGTTTTGCTAACCATGTTAGCATCATTAACTTATAATTATTAACTTAGAATTTGTTTTATATAAATAAGTATTTTATTCGCTTTTTTCGATATTCCTTGCGTTCTTATTTTTGTTTGTCGTATTTTTTCACAAGTGGGTCAATAGAATTACCCTATGGAATATAAGTAGTGGGCTTTCATCCCCAAGGACTTCCACACAGAGATGGAAATTGGATAAAAACGGGAAATGAACGTTAAGGATAGAGCGAGACGAAGTCCCAAAAAAAAGAAAAGGTAAATTCCCTGAAGATTTCCGTGCTTTTCTTGTTTGGCGGTGGAAAACGGAAAAGCTCCTAATAAAAATATACATAATACAATACAGGAAAAAGAGAAAAAATGGATACAGCCGTTCAAGGAGATGGTTTATGTGACATGGCGAATATTGAAAACGAAAAGGAGGATTTCTGAATATTTGTATGCATATATACATTGATTTTATGCGATATTGTAAGAGATCCTAACACGAGTCGTAAAGAGGATGAAATATTCCTTGTATCCAGTTGTTGTTATGTTGTGTCATTCATTTTTATCGTCTTGAAACATCTTTTCGTAAAATGTTACTACTCAAATTTACAATAAACGAACATACCTATTGTATACAGAAAAAACACTGGAAATAGTAGAAGAATATACAGGGTGGTCCAAACTGTATTCCGGAAACTTCGGCAACATATTCTGCAGATAAAAATAAGTAAAAAAGTTCGTATAAATGTCTGTCCTAAAATGCTTAGTTTAGGAGATACAGGGTGTAGAAGTTTCATTTTAATTTCGATTTTTAAATGTCACTATTTAGATGAAAATTGCTGTCTGGGAGTTTTTTGACATGAGAAATTTGATTTTGATATCAATATGACTCCTACTTGTAGAGAGCGCCACCTACATGTGTATTAACTGTTTTGAAAAGGAATAACTTTTCGTCCGTACCTGTATAAAACTACTGAGTAAAAAAATATGTGTCCTCAAAACCTTTCTTAGAATCATCCACACGCGAATCTACTAGAAGTGCGAAAATCAGATGAATAACACCCAGTTTAGCTTCAGAAACGGACTCGGAAAGCATGAAGCACTCTTCTCCCTAAATTTAATGACACAGAGGTGTAGAGACATGAATGTGAATGTATTTGCATGCTTCATAGACTATCGTAAGGCGTTCGACTGTGTTAATCATCAGAAGATGATCAAAATTCTAAGAACAACCGGAGTTGAGGAACAAGACCTACGTTTCATATCAGAACTTTATTGGCATCAAACGGCGGTAGTTGAGATGAAGCAATCAACATCGGAAGATATACAAATCAGACGGGGTGTTCGACGGGGATGCGTCTTGTCTCCGCTCCTGTTTAACCTGTACTCGGAGACTATATTTAGAGAAGCACTGGATCGAATCCAGGGCGGAATCAAGTTCAATGGAATCCCAATAAACAATATCAGATATGCCGATGATACGGTCATAATAACCAACGATATACAAGAACTGCAAAGCGCTATAGATTCCGTAGTCCACTATAGTGAGATGTTTGGACTGCATCTCAATGTCTCCAAGACCAAACTATTGGTCTTTTCTAAGACTCCAATAAATGCACACCTGCGTATCAAGGAACAAACAATCGAACAAGTGACCTCAATAAAGTATTTAGGAGCTAACATCAATAGTCAGTACGACCCGAAAAGAAAAATATTTTCAAGAATTGAAGAAGCGAGAAAAATCTTCGTGAGAATCAAATCATTTTTACAAGACGAGACCTCAGTGCGGAACTCAGAACTCGAATGGCCAGATGCTAGGTCTTCTCTGTGTTACTCTATGGATGTGAGAGCTGGACACTGGATTCACAGACCGAAAAGAGAATAGAAGCCTTCGAAATGTATGTATACAGACGGATGCTGCGAATCTCATGGGTACAAAGGATCACCAACGATGAAGTACTCCAAATCAAATCAAATCATTTATTGCATGTTAATAGATACAAGTATCCTTACACAAAGTCATATTTTGTAAAATGCAAAATTATAAAATAAGCACAATAATTATCTAACAGTAATTTAAAGTAAACGAAAAAACAATACATACACAATGTAAATGTTTTAACCTATAACCACGCTATAACCCTTCACTGCTTTCTAAAAAATCAGTAACACTAACATAAGCCATATCAAGAAGGTAGCTTTTAATTGTCGTTTTAAATTGATGTCTTGGTAAATTTCTGACATTTTGAGATAATTTATTAAAGCACGCAGGAGCATAATGAAGGCTGGAGTTCCAAGATCTTCCGAGGCGCAAATGAACAGGCTTTATATTCGTTCTGTTTCTGGTTGCATAATTGTGTTGTTCATCATGCGGAGTATATAGTTCTAGGTTATCCTTCACAAATAAAAGACACTGGAGGATATAGCAACATGGAAGTGTCAGTATTCCCAGTCTTTTGTAGGCGTTTTTTGTATCTGCTTGATAACTTAAATTTGACAAAATTCTCAATGCTTTTCTTTGGCAGTCCAAACAGTCTGTCAGCATGAGCTGAGTGACCCCAAACAAGTATTTCATAAGTAAGCACCGACTGAATGAGAGCATGATAGGCAGCTCCTAACACATCACTCTCCACACACTTAGCCAATCGCCGAAATGCATACATGCTTATGGAAATC
The DNA here is from genome assembly GCF_002938485.1 of Sitophilus oryzae. Taxonomy (NCBI): domain Eukaryota; kingdom Metazoa; phylum Arthropoda; class Insecta; order Coleoptera; family Curculionidae; genus Sitophilus; species Sitophilus oryzae. The sequence continues at coordinate 133,519 of NW_022145818.1, forward strand.
TTCCCTGCCACATAGTCTACGTGACTTTCAAAACTCAGTTTTGTATCAAATTTTATTCCCAGAAATCGGACACTGCAGAAATCTACTTTATATTTTGTTTTAAGAGAAAAAACAACTCTTTCTGTTTTAGTGTCATTCAGGCATAATCGGTTTGCCTGAGACCGGTCACCAACATTTAGCAAAATCGATTCAAAATCAGTTCGAATTTTTTCAGGGGATTTCAAACAAAATCAAATTATTCTGAAGTGTAGCCACGGGTAAATCATTAATGTAAATTAAAAACAATAAAGGTCCTAATACTGAGCCTTGCGGAACCCCATATTTTACAACACTCACATCAGAGAGCGTACCGTTGAATTTAATCAATACCTGTCATAAATTAAACATGTTGACTAAATAGTTATTAGACTAAAATCATAAATTTGAAATGTTTTTGTGTCAAACTTTTAACAGAAATAGTTTTATCATCATTTTTCCGCAGAAAAATTTGTGATTAATTTAAAAAAATAAAAATTTCCCAAATTTATTATTTCAGTTAAATAACTATCTATTCATCGTGTTTATTTTTTTGTCAATAATGGCATGTATTGACTATTTCCATTCGAAATATCTTGAGAACGGGTTCTGGTAGCGATTTTTACCACTTTTACATAAAAAGTCATGAAAATTTATATTTTTTTGACTCAGTAATTTTATACGGACGAAAAGTTATTACTCTTCAAAACAGTTAAAACACATGTAGGTAGCGCCCCCTACCAATTTCTCATGTCAAAAAACTCCCAGACACCAATTTTCATCGAAATATTGACTTTACTTCAGAAATTATTTGGGAAAAATCGAAATAAAAATGAAATTTCTACACCCTGTATCTCCGAAACTAAGCATTTTAGGACATACATTTATACGAACTTTTTTACTTATTTTTATCTGCAGCATATGCTACCGAAGTTTCCGGAATATAGTTCGGACCACCCTGTAGATGTCATCCACAGAATCAAATCTTCCTGCAAGTGGCAATGGATGATGGACCACAAAAATCACAGAATGATACCTACGGGGAAATAAGAGACCTAAGGATGGGACTATGATATTAGGAAATTAGCACGGATAATTTACTAATTCAGTAAGAAAAAATAAAATAAAAAAATAATTAAAAAACAATAAGAAAAACACAAATAAGTTAACTTCCAACAATCTCCAAGAAAACCAGTACGCAATCATGCCTAGATCCGTCTTTTCTATTACCAACTACCTCAAAGGGCTCTATTTACCTCGTAGAGCCCGTTTTCATCCCTTCCCCTCTCTGTTTGTCTCCACTGAAACGGCCAAATAAACTCTCGAGAGCAAGAATCCCTATAAACTTCATGGAAGGAAAGTTTCGTTTCAGTGAAAAGAGAGAAAAAAAGAGAAACGATCAATCCAGATCGAGAAATTGCGAATCAAACTGTTAGAGTAAACACTTCGTTTGGGACACAGAGTATGGAAAAGTAAAGGGAAAAGAAACAAAAAGGAAATCGGCGAAATCTCAGCTCGATTGCTCGTGATTTTGTTTTCTTTATTATTGGGTCTTAAGGTTTCTTCTTAAGAGTAGAAAAATACGATATAGTTTGAGAAATTTAATATAGTAATTTTTCTATGGTTTAAAGAAGATTAACTGAAGAGGTACAATCCCATTAAAAATATAAATGTATGTATGTAAATGTAAAAAAAGTGCCAAGCCTCGCAACACAATTCATCCGCTATAAAAAGTTGTAAGATCTCATGTAAAACCAAGTCAGTTTATTTTATTTAGTCTCTCTTAAGCCACCTATTCAACAATTTTACTGTAAACTAGCGTCTACCAGCGACTTCGTTCGCGTCGGATTAATCATTTGTAATGGTGATGATAAAGCAAAGCAAGAATTTCCATTAACATACAAACAAAATAAATTTTACTGTTCAAAATAAGGGTAATATAGACCGACTCGGTAGCAAATTTATGCCAATTTCCCATACCGAAAAACCAAAAAAAATCACCTTATCCGATCGCAAAATACCCATAATTATGGCACAAGATTGGCCACATTGCGGACCTGAATATGGCGAGTTTGTTTTTTTTATTCGGTTGGTAATCGAAGCGGTAAACAACGCTTTAAGCCAGGCTCTACGCGCTTATATCCGAGATTTATGAACGCATTTAAAACCAATTTCATTTTTACCGGACGATGCTTGCTTGGAGTAACTGTCCTATAGGGTCGAGATCTGAGCTGCACCGGACTGTGCTGCATTTGCACTGCATTTTGATGTTTACGATGTTGCCAAGAATATGTAGAATGTAGAATGTTTAGGAGGGGAGTTAGACACCGCGACCTTAAAGATGTATTGTATGTTCCCCTTTCTTGAGCTATAACGAGTTATAACTCATCATACAGTCTCAAGGCTTTAACAAAAGCCAGTATCTGAGACGGCTCCATAGAGGCCAGCTCTCCATCCTTGACATCAGCCGTACCAATGTTCATGGCACGAATGATTATCGTCTCGGCGCACTCAGTGATGAGGTGTTCTGGTGTTTCCCCATATTCCCCACAGAATCTGCATTCGCCGTTTTTTCTCAGCTTCAGCCTACTGAGGTGCTCGTTGAGGAGACAGTGTCCTGTTAGAAACCCCGTGACAATTCGAAGATTGTTTTTACTTAAATCAAGGAAAGCCTTTGATTTTTCTCGGTCGTAGGTTCTGAGGAACTTTTCGAGTGTCTTAGACCGTGGAGGACACCCATTCCAAGTTGCGGTTGGAGTCTTCCAGATTCTTCAGTTCCGCTTTCAGCTGGTTTCCGCTTGGAAAACAGAACGCTTCTGTTCCAGTTAGTGGAGTGTTCACTCCTTTCCTAGCTAGATCATTTGCTTTTTCATTGCCTTCTATCCCTTGGTGAGCAGGCACCCAGAGTAGGAGGACTTTATTTTCTTTGCCCAACTTGTTGAGCTTCTCTAGGCATTCTTTGACCAACTTTGAATTGATGGTTACTGAGTTGATCGCGTTTAGTGCTGCATGACTATCGAATTGGATGGCAATTTCCTGTTTTCGATAGTTTCTATCTAAGATAAATTGTACACATCTTTCGATAGCGCAAATTTCTGCCTGAAGGATACTGGGGTAGGTGCCCATTGATTCGGAGTATTTGGTTTTCGGCCCAAATACTCCTATCCCTGTCCCTGCTTTGGTTTTGGAAGCATCAGTATACCACGTTATGTTATGGTCTTTTATATGCTGAGTAAGCGTTTCTTCCTTCCCAATCCTTTTTATTACTCAATACTACAGTGAGGTGTTTCTCAAAGTTGTAAATTCTTGGTATGTCATCCACTGGGAGTTGGAGAAGTGGAATTTTCTTTTTGAGGGTTTTCCAAGCCCCTGACCTAAAAATTCTCCCAGTACTATTTCCGTCTATGACCATTCTAATCATTATCGCATTGGCATAACTACCGACGACAATGTGCAGTGGTGTTAGGTCTAAAGTGACCTCCATTGCTGCTGTTGGACATGTTCTCATGGCACCTGTGATGCAGATACATGCCAGTCTCTGTACTTTGCACAGGTTTTGCCTTGCTGTACGTTGCTCTAGTTTTGTATACCAAGCAACTGCTCCGTATGTAATCATGGGTCTTACTATCATGGTATACATCCAGCGCAAAATTTTTGGGGCTCAGCCCCACCTATTCCCCGCCAGTCTTCTGCATATCATGAGAGCCTTTGTGGCTTTGCTGGTAATGTTCTTAATATGCCTGTTCCAGAGAAGTTTACTATCCAGGGTTATTCCTAAATATTTCACTTCCTGTGATGGCAATATTTCCTTTCCACCTAGATGGATTCTTTTCAAGTTTTTCAAACTTCGCTTTCTGGTAAATGGTACTACCGCGGTTTTATCTGAGTTGATACTCAGCCCGACAGTCCTGCACCATCTCTCAGTGATGCGGAGTCCTCTTTGGATAATATCACACAGGGTGCCTTCATGTTTCCCTCGTGCAATCATGACTATGTCATCTGCATACCCTATGCAGTGTATTCCCGCTAGAGTTAATTCTTCCAGTAGTTCATCCACTATCAAGCTCCACAATAGGGGGGAGGTCACTCCACCTTGTGGAGTTCCTTGCCAAGAATATAATCCAAGTATACTAATAAATAAAATCCTTAAGTGACTCACTGATTAATCACGCGATCCTGCTCAAACCACTCAACGAAGACGCTCAATTTTGGCATACAGGTTGATTCTAGGGCGTAGAGGTTCGATAAGAAGGGATTTTTCGAAATTCCAGTTCCAAGGGGGTGAAACCACCCGTCAAATATTACAATATTTTTTATTTAAAGAACGGTCAAGTTTCCGAAAAAACGCTTAAACACGTATATTTTATTTTGTTTTTTTTTACATATTTTAAGATTTTTTAAAAACGTATTCAGAGTGTTTCGAAAAATCTGGTCATTGATTGAATACGATCCTGCTTAAAGCGCTTGACGTAACAATCTAATTTTTGGAAAACGGATTTGCAGAGGTTTGGGTGCAGAGGTTCGATAAGAAGGGATTTTTTGAAACTCGAATTCTAAGGGGGTGAAACCACCCATCAAATATTAGAATATTTTTTATTTAAAAACCGGTGAGTTTTGAGATTGATTTTCAGAAGCCAGATAATATTAGGAAATAACCTGGATCCGCATATAGTCAACAATAAACAACAAATCAAACAATGGGCCCAACAACAAAGACAGTATTTAAATATGTGAGAGAACCTACACCATAACAATTGGAAACGGTTAAATAAGCAGGAAATGATGATGATGAGTGTAGTATGTATTGGCAACACTGCGTGCATCACCCATCGCATATATATCAGCCTACAGGACTGGGTCAGTCTGACCGACAAGACAATTACTCAAGTCTGGGCGAAATTGACTTGCGTCGGACCCTGCGGAGACCAATCTTCGGTCGGTCCTCTCTCCCATGGCACGGAAGACACAACACCAATCAAAACTCGAGAGAGAAATCGCCAGAAACAAATTGACGCGACCGATGTCCTAATTCTCCTTCATTCAGTCGATGTTTGCGAATTTACTGCATATCGAAATGAACAAACTATTAGATGGTGATTTAAGATAATTAACCCTTATCTGCTGATAATACTTACATCCACAATAGTTCAAGAGATAATCGAAATATTTGTATCTTAAGGAACTTTGTTAAACTTGATTCTAATTAACAAAATGTTTACATGAGGAAGAAAAAGAAGAAGAAGAAGGATTTTATATAAGCCGCAACAGCTGCTGGGCCATTTAGCGGCATTGATCAAATTAAAGTTAAATTAAACTATATTAATGAACCCAAACCCGACGCCCTAATGAATTGGAACAAAGAGTATAGGTTATTAGCATCAAGAACGGAAGCCAGATCGCAATTCAGACCAAATGATTGTCTTAAGTTATTGAAGGAGGGACATTCTATTAGGAGGTGGTACACTTTTAAAAAGAGATAATATTTGACTTTTTTAAAATTAACTTGGGATTTCCTATGTCCTGTGTTCCGATGCACCACACCGTATATGGAAATGAAGAAAATATTAGATAGTGATTGAAGATAATCAACCTGTTTCTTTGCATTAAAAAGTTCAGTTAATGCGTGATTAATATACAGGGTGTTTCAAAACAAATGCGAAAAACTTCAGGGGGTGATTCCTTGTGCAAAATAAAGGGTAGTTTGCTTCATAAACGTTGGGTCAAAAGTCAACCATTAGGGAGATATCGCGGTACAAAGATGGCGGAAAAATAATGTTTTTATTTTTTATCTTGAAAACGAAAAGAGATAGACTAATGAAATTTTATGGAAGCATTGCTGTTATCAAAACACCCTTTCTGGTAATTTTTTAAATTTTTTAAAATGAGTGGAAGGGGTTGAAATAAACTACCCCTATCATTCTTGTTAACGAAATTTAAAGAAAAATCTTATCAAACACATGCAAAAAAAATTAATTTGGATAGTTTAGTTTGTTTAGAAACTTTTTTATCTCTTGTATTTTTTTGATAAAACTCACCGATTTGAAATTAAAAAATAAAATGTAAAGCATTACATGTCAGGACAAAAAATATTTTCTGATAAAGAATCTAGTGGGCTGCTGTAATTTTTTTAGGAAAAAATCTAGTCGGCCGCTGTTACTTTTTAGGATGTTCCTAATATTATTTTATTTGACATTACTCTACTGCAATACGTTATTATCTAGATGATTATTATTATCGTTATTATCACTAGATTCTTAATCTAAAAATGTTTTTTGTTAGAGAAAACGCCTCTGTTTTTATAGAATAAGAAACCTTAACTGAATCCTGCCCTTACAAACCTTCAGCTGGCGTTCGGACGAACTCAGCAATTCCGTACTGCCAGACTCTAATATGATTTACGGCCAATTCTAGTTGTTTTAAGGGTTCAGGATCGTTCGGAACCGGTCGGTCACGTTCGGGGCCCTTTTTTCCATCGCCTACTTATTAAATTAACCGCCGACTTTTGGGTATTTAGTTTCCCTTATTTATTTCCTCTCTAGCTTCTCTTTTATTTCTAAGAGTTTCGGAAATGGGAAACAATTTGCCACAACGGTATCGGTAGAGAATTAAAAGTTTTTGGACGTATAGAGGTTTTAGTTTGAAAAGGATGGAACAAGTGAAACATTATTTTATTTGCTAGAAGAAAAGAAAAATGAGTCGTCTTTGGGGCAAGGTTTAATGTGAATATTAAGAGTTTACAATGGTCTGTTATTTTTTTAACAATAAACTAAAAATATAGAGGGCGTCGTGAGAGAAATGACGGACACCCTAATGGGTAGTCTATCTGTTATCCATTTTGTATTATAAAAAATATTTAAACTTTATATACGATTCTTAAAATCACCCTCGTAAATGTCACTTGTCACAAAATAAGACTCCTACTAGAGCAGATTTAAGAGACTCATCAATTTATGCCCATTTACTATGCGATTTCGTTCAAAAATAAACCGAAAACGACTTTCGTCACCCTCTATTCTTTCATCTCGGGTTATTTTTTCTTCCCTCCACACAGAGAAGAGCACATAACAATATATTAGTCCACTAAATTAAGCCCAAATTGATCTGTTTTAAAAGCGGTTTTTAAACAGGTTTAAAAGTTTGTTGTCGGAGGCTTATTTCATATCCCATTTAGTCCTTTAAAGCGCGTGAAATAAAATTTCGGGAAACGGGCACAGACCATGGGGAATTTTGAGATTTATGGGCACGAGTTTGTGGCGCAGCATAAACGCTTTTTTCCGGTTTTTTTTATGTATAAAACTAAAGCAGGAGAAGATATATTTGTTCCTTTGGAAAAATTGGTTATACTTATACTACAGGGTGATTCTTAACCTATATGCATAAACTTGCTGATATTGCTGATGACAAATATGACTAATAATGAAAAAAAATGTTTCACAAAATTTTTTATTTCAAATAGCTTGCTATCTCCGTAAATAAAAATATTTTACTAACTTTTTTTTTTCATCATTAGTCATTATTTGTCATCAGCAATAATTTCCCAAGTTTATGCGTATAGGTTAAGAATCACCCTGTATACAGGGTGCTTCAAATTCTAGGTACGAGCATTGGTATCTCGGAAACCGTAATAGAGACGAACATGGTTAAATTGGGGCAAAGTTGCTCCTTGGCATGTTCACCAAGATGCATTTTTTATTTCAAGTTTTGAAAGACTTCGGTCTCCTGAGCACAATGATATGCCACACTTGATACTTTTTTTTTTGTTTTGGGTATCTTAACAATAAAAAGAACTATTTAATTGTTGTTTAAAATAATTTTAAGTCCGACTCTGTTTTTTTTTTCATTTATTTAATCTGATTATATTCAGCACAACAATATTGATCTGCTAATTAACATTGAATAAGGAAAATCACACACGTCAATTGAAAGATTCAAATAATTAATATCCACGTCAGCAATTTAAAGATATCTATTATTTTTAACTTTTTTTTATTGTGAATATGAAATCCCATTGTACGATCTAATAATATGCATAATATTAATCGTAGTTATTATAAATAAATCAACTTCTACAAAAGACAGTTTTTGCATGAATCAGTAGATGAGCCAATTTTAGATGCACAGGAAAAGTATAAAATCGAATTTTTCTTTGTTGTCCTGGATACAATCCATGAGGCTCTCCAAGAAAGGTTTAACCTGTTAAAAGCTGACTCGGACTATTTTTCGTTTTTATACGACTTCACAGTTCTCAGGGATATCAACCGAGAGGAAATAACAAAGTATTGTATGGATCTTCATCTCTATTTAACGGACGGAGACAAACATGATATTAATGGCCTAGAACTTCGGGACGAGGTTTTAGCTCTAATTGCTCTAATACCACCAGGTAATGCCGAAAACTTCAGTGGTCCAAAACAAACACTAAAATATTTAAAAATTCACGATCTGATTGGAAACTTTCCAAATATTTATATCTCCATAAGAATCTTATTAACGCTGCCCAGGGGCGGATCGTGAATTTGTGGGGCCCTGGGCTGAAACTACTTAGTACTACCTAAGTACTCAACTAATAGCCATGTCAAAAAACTGTTTCTATACTGATATATTATTATTATATATTCTTTATTGCGCAAAAAAAACATAAATGTTACTTAAATCTACGTAAGTATTAGTTGTACAAAAGGCGACCTTATTGCTGTGGTAGCAATCTCTTCCAGGCAACCTTTGGGTGAGAGAGAAACCGAAATAGTGATATTATATAAGAATATAAAAAAAACATAAAACAATTTTATTTATTTATTATGAATTAGTAAAAGAAATTGATAGGTTGCAGTCACAGAAATTGAGAGTTATTTGGTCATCACCTTTGGTCATCACATTACACAAGTTTTTTGTTAGATCACAATTTATGGAAAGAAGTGATAAATTATTTAGTCGATGGTTCGACATTGTTGTCCTATATTTATTTTCTACATAGAACATCTTGGAGAAGGAGCGTTCTGCTTCACAGCTATAGTGATTGGCAATGTTAAAAAAAATCTTTAAAATGGTATAGCAATTAGGGAACACGTCAATAAGTTTATTTTCATACATGAGCATAAAAATGTCACTGCAAGAGGTGTAAGACTCTGGCTTAGATTGGAGTAAGTACGATTTTAATTGAATGCACTCATTCACAAATGCTCGTCTACGTCATCGGGATAGTAATCAATAATATGACGTGCAATTTCCAAATCTATGTTTTCGATATTTTTGTCTTGCAAATCCATTAAAAATTTGATTTTTTTCTATATGTCTCATAGACTTGTCTCCTTTTATTTAAATCCATAATCA
>NW_022145818.1:142961-160809 GCF_002938485.1 Sitophilus oryzae
CGTTAATAGCTCAATATGAACGGCGAGGTTCGGTATCTAAACGGTCTTTTGATTCTATACGAAAATTACAGCAATATTTATAAATATTGGTCATTTTGTTACACCGTATAGGCCAAGGGACTTTTGAGCGATCAGTTTGGCAGTCCAGATATGGTATTACATATCCGCAAACTCGGTGGTTTAAAATAAAGATATTTTGGTATTCACAAAATACATTAATACATTACTATCCTCTACTGATGACTGAGCAATACATTTATTTGCATTAGACTGTATTAAAACTCTTTTATTTTTCGTTAAGAGGCAATCGATTCATTCATCGTAATTTTGGCGTTGTTAAAATCTACTCCCATATAGTGGGAGTATTTCTATGTGGGAGTATGTGTCCCATGAATCATGAATGCTGACAAATCTTAGATTTGCAAAACTCATGCACCCTTTTTTAAATAATCTTTATTTTCTTTAATTCGAACATTTAACGGTCTGGATGTCGCACCATTATAAAATTGATTACAATCACATGCTATTTTGTATATTACATTTTTTGTTTCCTGTTCAATGTTCATTGGTTTTTTGAAGTAAAACTTCTTTACGCGCGATGGGATTAAAAATTCAAGGCCGTGACATGCCACAGCCTTGAGGCATGATCTAGCGAGAAAAAAAGTGGTAAAGATCGCGCAAACACCGAAAAACCTTGAATTAAAACTAAGTTAAGCTTAATTTAAAGGTGCCCGGTGTCGTAGAGGTACAGGCGAGGGTACAGGCTCTCGTCTACCAATCCCAAGGTAGTGGGTTCGAATCCCACACCCGGCATTTCATCAGCCGACTATTTTTATTAAAACAAAAATAGTTTGGGTACCTAGGTAGACTCAGCCTTAAATGAGTACTTGGGATTCACAATCCTGAGGTAATAATAGGCGGTTAAAGCGTAGTACTAGCCACATTACCTTCCTTGTATATCGAACGGCTCTAGTATGGCAAGCTGTACATTGCTACTCCCAATGTGTCAAACGCTATATAGGGGAGCTATTATTATTATTATTAAGCTTAATTTAAATCATTACAATAAACTTGATACTGTACCTGTTTACCAATATCCTCCGGTTGTGTGCTAGGAAGTAATTTTTTATGCAAATTTTCATCGATAGGTTTTTAGCTTCTAAATAACGGTCTATGTAAAGCATCTAGCTCATTTGCTAGCTCAGAATTAGAATTATTAGAGTTAAGCAACTTGCATTTTCATTGGAGGACATTGTCATATTTATTTCAAATCAATAATCAACGAGAATATTCGTATAATAACAAAATTACTGTAAACCAATATTGGTTAGAATCATTTTTTTTTCTCTTAAGCGTTAACATTATTAAGCATTTGTATAAAAGTGTGTATTTTGGGTGGTATTCCACAAACTTTGCAGGCTATTGAGGAAACAGAAAATGTACAGATTACAGAAATAAATTTAAAATAATAAAAAGAAGAATGAAATTATTGGGCAAACCTACAGTAAGATTAACCATGAAACATGGCTAAAATACGACTCGTATCACCGCCGTTGCCGTAGAAACGAACTAGTAGCATTTTGATCCGATTCAATTCTCACGACTCTTTTCTACGGTTAGTTGTTCAAATTTTATGCATCTGCGCTGGCCACAATTCAATTGAAACAACCGTATTGTAAGCAATGAACCAATTCTCACGACTCTTTGAACGAATGATCGCATTTTACGACTCTTGTTCAAATTTTATAGATCCGTAGTTTTGCTTTTACTATGGGTTTATTCTCAAGGCGAGTTTCTGAAAAATATACAACATTGTGCTGGTCACTATTCGATTAAACCGTATTTTAAGCGGTAAATCGAATCTCACGAGTCATTTTTAATACTCGTTCAAATGAACGACTCTTTAAACCTACCTTACTTTCTTTGCCTACCTCTAACGTAGATTCTCTCGGGATAAGACTAAAACACGTCATCACTGAGTGCACCGAGGTGACAATCATTCCTGCCTTAAAGTTGGTACGACTGATATGATAGGGGATGGAGAACTAACCTCCGTAAAACAATGTCAGATACTGGAATTTGTCAAAGCCTCGAGACTGTATGATGAGTCCTCAAAAGAAGAGGACAGAATAGATCTATAAGGTAATACAATCTCCACTTCTGTATCTTCCTTACAAAGTAAGTTTTATTAGACGTTTCTGTTGAGGGAAATATAAGCATTTTACGCTTTATTTACCGTTTCTTAAATCGCTATGGCATGCCGGGCAACGCTAGCTTATAATGTAACTCCAATTTCGCCGTTGTGAGACAAACGGCAATATATATTTTATTGTCGTGCAGGCTTACAGAAGGATTTCAGAACAATTTGGCCTAATTGTGTTTGAGGCAATATAAACTCTCGGGTTTATATTGCCTCAAATCGCGGCGTGTGCGGTTCAAAAATAATATTGCGGTATTTTAAAATCGCTGTGTTTTATTTACAACCATTGCAATATTACTTCGAAGAGAGTTTTTTCTTTGAGTAAAAATGAATACGGATTTTCTTTTGGTTATTTATTTAATAATACTTTTATATCTCCAAAAAAATCAACTAGGTATTTCGTCACTTGCACTATAAGAAAAATTTACAAAATAAAAAAATAGTGTGTGCACATATTTGAAGTAAAACTTCTTACTAACAGCTAGTAAATTGAAAGATTTGAAGGATATGTTTGAAAAAGTAACATATTATAATGCTGTTTTAATATAAATATTATTTTAAATAAACAAAGGATGTTATTGTGGGGACTATAATAAAAAGAAGAATGAAATTATTGGGCAAACCTACAGTAAGATTAACCTTGAAACATGGCCAGGTTTGCCCAATAATTTCATTCTTCTTTTTTATTATTTTATTTTATCTCTGTAATCTACACATTTTCTGTTTCCTCAATAGCCTGCCTTTGTGGAATACCACCCAAAATACACACTTTTATACAAATGCCTAATAATGTTAACGCTTTAGAGAAAAAAAAATGATTCTAACCATTAATTCGTATTTATATTGGTTTACAGTAATTTTGATATTATACGAATATTCTCGTTGATTATTGGTTTGAAATAAATATGACAATGTCCTCCAATGAAAGTGCAAGTTGCTTAACTCTAATAATTCTAATTCTGAGCTAGCAAATGAGCTAGATGCTTTACATAGACCGTTATTTAGAAGCTAAAAACCTATTGATGAAAATTTGCATAAAAATTTACTTTCTAGCATACAACCGGAGGATAATGGTACACAGGTACAGTATCAAGTTTATTATAATGATTTAAATTAAGCTTCACTTAGTTTTAACTCAAAGGTTTTTCGGTGTTTGCGCGATCTTTAGCACTTTTTTTCTCGCTCGATCATGCGTCAAGGCTGTGGCATGTCACGGCCTTGAACTTTTAATCCCATCGCGCGTAAAGACGTTTCACTTCAAAAAAACCAATATAATATACAAAATAGCATGTGAATGTATAATTATATCAATAATCAATCAAAAAACATCTTCCGCACAAAAAGAGATGTGCAGAGGATGTTTTTTTGCTAATTGACTCAGTCAAACTGTCCTGATGATGGGAATAAAATTCTCGAAAGCTTGACAAATTTGAAAATGTAGTTTTATTAGCCTATGTGGTGATTATTGACTGCATGCTCACTTAAATTTTGAGTTTTTTTCTTACCTTAGTCGATGTATCACGACTAACCTGCTACTCTCTTTAGTATATGGTTATTAAATCGGAACTAAAACATGCTCTAAAAATATTAAATTGGTATTAAGAAGTCTTTAATAAATAGTATATATGAATTGGATTGATAATTTAATATTATTGGTAAAATAATCAGTTCAATTACGCCAGTGGCATAAAATAAATGAAACGACTGTATTTCTTTTTCTGGTCCCTTAAGTAATTGTCCGATAAAATTATCGCCGGAAGTGTCAGTTACGATTCTTGGTTTTATGAAACGTAAATTGTGCATGTTGATTCTTTCAAATGAACGAATCGTATGAGTAGATTCAATATGAGAAATTGAGTCGTGTGATCCGATTCACTAAAAAGAATCGTAATGCCCCTCACTAATCTGCATTCGCCGTTGTTTCTTAGCTTTAATCTACTGAGGTGTTCATTGAGGAGACAGTGTCCTGGTAAAAACCCCTTGACATTTCGAAGAATTTTTCGCAGTCGTAAGTCATGTTGTTTTGAACGCAGGAACGAAAATTAGCTATGATAATTTGTTTCTTTTTCATATTCAACATTACTAAAATTAATATATAATAAAATATTTTTCGTAATTACTTTTACTTTGAAAAATATGTCGATTAAACAAATAACAAAGTTACAACTTGTAAATTTACAAGAAGAAAATGAAAAACTAAACAATTTGACATAAATAAATTGAAATAACTTGATACAATTTTTCGATGGGATAATTTTCTTCTCAGCATATTTTATCGGTACAATCATTAAATCTAAACATTTCCTCAAGACTACAAACATTAATTAATTTTACAGTAATAATTTTAATGGGATACACCTAAAATACAGGTAAAACAAGCAAAATAATTTGCTTACGAATGCAACCATAATCCTAGGAAGGATAAAGCATTAATAATTTATGACTAGGAACAAACACGAAGAAAAATAACAAGAGAGCATAAAAAGTAGAAAAAGGATTTGCCGGATCTGTCATCATCAATTACCCGCTGCGTTTTCTTATTCCGTTGGCTTTAGTTAAACTTTCTTTATGATAAATATGATAATTTCATGCATTCTTTTCTTTGATACACAGTGGTCTCTTTAACAAACAAAAATTATATTATATGTTTCTATTTCTTCTATTCTTCCCTATTTATAAAAGGAAATAGAATATTCATTTCATTAAAACACAAAATCAATGTACAACTTTTTAAATATTATTTAAATGAGCTAGTCATTATTTATAATATGATGTTTATTTTTATAATAGAAATTACAATGTATCAATAAATATACAATAGGCTTATAAATTTACCTCTGAGAAAGAACTAAAAGGGTTTTTGTGCGAGTTTTCTAATACGATCAAATACAAATTCAGTTACATTCAGCACCTAAATATATAACTAAAATGCACAGTATGTTAAACTTGTTTCCATAGTATAATTCTGACCACTACTTATTTTTTCTTATTTTTCTATAACTTGCTATTGCTATCTTTATTAACATTTCTATAAAACTCAAAAATGAATTCACCAAGATAATTATCAACAAAAAATATAAATAATAAAAACATATTAATCTTAATCTATAGTTAAAAATATCCTAATCTTTTTTTTACAACTTGGTTTCTAAAAATGAATTTATTAAGATTTTTGGAATTCGCTCGCGTCCGATACGGAGGTGCTCGTTTCACATTCGTTTCAGGAATATTAGATGTGTCTTGCACCTTACGTTTTCTTTCGGGATTGGTATATCTTCTCTTGGTGAATCTTCGCTTCTTTCCAATATTATTATGGTTAGTAATTTTCCATTTTTTTGAGTTTGCAGTTTTTATACCTCAGTCTGCGATTGTGGATAATTGTATGGATTCATTTCTTGGAGAAATGACAACGTTCTGATCAGATGCTTCTTGATGATGATGCACTGCTTTAAAATCGCCACTAAGGTATAACTAAGTACCATCAATTACTACTTGTATTTCCTTTTTTAGCTTAGCGTTTCTGTTTTGAGCTTTTGCTTCTTTCAATTTTCGACTATGACCCAAAACTTTTTTGTTCCTCTGTCTTCTGCTACTAAATCTTCGTCTATAAATATATTTGTTCCTCTGAGTTTTCCATTATTTTTAAGGAGTTCCGTTCTTTTCCCAAACGAGACACTAGGTCGACACTAGGATAGGTCGATCTTTGGTTTATATTTTTAATTGAAACACTCAAATGATCTTCTATCTTTAAATTTATATCGAGTTTTTCTTTTAGAAGATCTATTATGGATTCCATAAGATGTTCACTATTTCTCTCTGGCATTCCATTTATTATCAAATTGTTTTTCTTTAAAAGTTTTTATTGTAAGATATACTTGATGTTTTAATTCCTTATTTTTCTGTTTCCTATTACTTCAATTTTGGTTTGGAAGGGAGAAAAAAGAGCTGCTATCAACTTTAGATCTGAGATTATCTAGGTCTGTCTTGATGTTATTAATCTTATTGCAAACATTTTCGTTAATATTATTCAAGAGCGTGTATAAATCCCCTAATTTAATTTCTTGGGTCATTTTATCGATAAACAGCAGTAAATTTTGGTTTGGTTTGGGACAAATTTTGAGACACTTGAAAACACCGTTGGGATGGCTTGTAAGATTGCTTGCTAAATATTGCAAATTCTTTAAATTCTTCTATGTGATAGTATTTTAGAGATATTCAAAAACTACTTCTTGTGAAGTCTGAATCAACTGATTTTCACTCACCCGTTCTATCTTAATATACTTTATAACTTGTAATTTGAATTTTCTAATTTATTTCATAGATAACTCCACTTTTTGAATATATTTAACGGATAAAATTCTAATTCACATAAGCATTAATTTACTTGTTAATATTACCGTCGACAGAACAACTAAGGAAGAGACGCAACACATCGTAAAGTCTCGGAACTTACAAAGCCAATTATCTGAGACAGTTTTATAGGAGTTAGTTCTCCATCTCGATATTGTAGATGTAGAATGTAGGAGAAATGAGTAAGAGGGGGTTAGTACTGCGACCTGAAGATCTATTATGTCCCCTTCTTGTGTCATCAAACCATATATAACCCCTGACAACAGTTCTTCCTCCGAGGGTATACACCCTTCCACTGTTGGAGTTTGGCCCTCCCTGCCGCTCTTCACAGTCGAGGGGCTTGCCTCCGGCTCAGGAATACGTGAGGTGGAGGAAGGAGGATCTGTCTCATTTTCTCTACCTCTTTAACTTGGTCTCTCCCTAGACCTGATACCAGTGTTGTCCCGTATCTATAATGGGGGATATATTACTCTTCCTCTAGTGCCTCCTTGGATTTGAGGTTAATTCCTATTGTAGGGACCGACCATGACCTCCTCCCTCGAGTTGATGACTCGCCAACTCAGTGTCCTTACTTTGGAGTTCTGAGCCTGGATAAAGGAACCAACTTAATTGAGCTAGTGTTTTTTCCCTTGCTCCTCGGCAGAAAGACCGTTATGGCTTACTTGGTTTCAATGTCTCCGATATTAGTCGTCCCAAAGCTTGTGACACGAATGGTTGTCGTCTCGGTACACTCAGTGATGGGTTGTTCTGGTGTTTCCCCATTTTCCTCACAGAATCTGCATTCGCCGTTGTTTCTTAGCTTCAATCTACTGAGATGTTCATTGAGTGTCATTTACTTTGTGAATCCCAGAACTTTATCTTTAGCCTTTACAGACCTAAAACATCAAAAACAGAGTTAAAAGTACCTTGTTTTTCAACAAGATGAAAAACGTTGAGTTTCTCTGTCAAGTTTTCCAGTCGTGTTTCTATGTAAATATATAAAGAATCTTCTGTAGAGTTCTAATAGTACGAGAGCTAGCAACGTCGGGAAAACAAGTATTTTAAGACGTCTGGCTCTTTGATATATCTTTTATTATGCTCTCTGGAACAGCATGCGGCCCGTCTGGCTGCCGATACCCGTTGCGTTCACTACTGCGCATCCAAAGAAGATCCTCTATTTTTTACTTAGCGCTTTAGATTCTAGTATTGAATAAAATCCAGGCAAGTCTCCAGTAGCTCAGCGCGTGGGGAGCTTTCGCCTATTAAGCAAAGGTCAGTGGTTCGATACCGGCTGGGTGGGGTTCAACTTTTTTATTTATTTTTTCGTTAATATTCTGTGTAAAGGAGTATTAAATATTTGCTTTTATCATAGAACGGATAGCGTTTATGGGTTTATGATCCGTAGTGTATATAAGTAGAATTTGATACTCATTTGTTTTGGGATTATTGTGGTAATTAGGTATTAGACAGGTTTAGAATGGTCCAGCTTATTTATTATTATTGCGTTTTAAGGTTTCTCGTTTATAATTTCATTTTAAGATTTAAACATAATATATAAAAATTAACATTTTAATGCTTTATGAAGGTAATTTCTGCCTGTCTTTCTTCAAAATATTTTTTTTCAGCTGTTGTTTATTATTTTAATAATCATTTTAATAATACTTTTTTAACAGATTGTTATCTAAAAGCTACACAAGTTTATTTTCAGTTCAGTTTATTTGAATAACGATGGAAAACAAAATTATCTGGTTAAATTAAATTAAATAAAATAATAATACTTTTAAACAAGATTGATTAATGTTAATGTGTAGAAAATGAGCAAATCTATGGGTAGAATATTTAGTTACATAAAAACCCAACAGAAACAATGTAAAAAAGCATATTGTATCTCTGTTCATAAACGAGAAATCCTAGATATCCCAAATCCCAAAAACGGACAGAAAATAAGACACCTAATACCCATGTGGTGCGCAGTAGTGAACCGCAACCCTACCAGCGCGGCAATGAGACCATCTAAAATATCTAATAATTAATTACTACAATAATCCTACAAAACAAATGAAAATTATCAAATTCTATAAACACGATAACTAAACCCATAGAAACGCTATCCAATTCTGGTGATAAAAAGCAAATATTTAATACTTTGCTATCAGAATATAAACAGAAAAAATAAAAAAGTTGCACCCCAGCCGGTATCGTACCACTGACCTTCGCTTCATAGGCAAAAGCTCTAGCTAATGGAGACTTGCTCGACTTTTATTCAATACTAGAATTTAAAGCGCTAAGTGAGAAATAGAGAATCTTCTTTGAATGCGCAGTAATTAGACACCAACGAATTATCGGCAATAACAGACCGCATGCTGTTTCAGAGAGCATAGTAAAAGATATATCAAAGAGCCAGACATCTTGAAATACTTTCTCGAAAACGTTGCTAGCTCTTAGACTATAACACAGGTTTGAATTTGTCGTTTTCATTCAGGCAAATTAATTGACTTGAAATGCGTTCCTCCTTCATCAAACTCTTTTTAATTTAATTTTCTACAGTAACCTGTATTAATCTTTTGTTCTTTTTGCGGCTTTAATGATATATTTCTTTGCCTCTTGTAGTATCTTACAAACATTTACTCTTGATCCAAACTGTTATGCTGTTGAAAAAGGTGAATCTGGCAAGGGCTCCAGGAAATAATCCAACAACTCGATGAACCTCATTTGCAAACAGGCGAATATTAGTCATTTCTCAGGAATCCCCTACGATTACATTTGCCGGAAGTATGTCAGCTTATTAGTAGAATATATGTATATTTAAGAAGCCTCTTTTATGCATATAGTAAAGTTTTGACTTGACTTATTATTAACAACAAGAAAGATATAGAGTGAAAAACTTTTGTGGGTATCATTTTAATATTCAGTATATTAGAGGAATTCTGAAAATGTCTTGTATACTATAGTTAAAGGGTAGCAGCACTAAAAGGTATTGTCACTACAGAAAAAAATGGCCTGGATTTTATATTTTGAGATTGGTATTATTGGTATTTAATTTTTGAAATAGATATAGTCACATATATTATCTTTATGTCACCGTGGTAATCACTAAAGTTTGACGTTTAGATTTTATACATATTTTATTGACAGACAGTTTTCGTCCAAAAATTTGTTATTTTTTATTTTTGTCAATAAATAAATAAAATATTTTTCTTCTCAAAAACGATAGAGTATTTGATGTCAAAGTTCACAAAATTTTACAGAAAATTTAGGTAGGTTATCAACCTGGCACACGTCCAAATGAAATTACGTTTCGAGGAGACACATGAGAAGTAAAAGAATATGATAAAGTGAACCTAAGTGTTCATCTGTTCCTAACATATACATATGAGATACACACAAGTTTATATTGATAAGGTGTATTGTGATACAGTGTTTACTATTTGTATACCGTATGCACTCAAGATTCTAAAAGAGTTTTTTTTGTAACGTAACAAATAATTATTAGAATGATGAAATCTGACGTCGGTATATGAGACACACAATGTATAAGTCATATGTATGAGTGATACTTCGAATCATGGTTGTGCCGATTGCACACCTTGTAAAAGTATGACGTATACACATAGGTATAAATATCTATAGACACTTTGTAATAGTTTACTGTTGTTTCTACATTCTAGCATGAAATGAGGTGTGCGCATGCGCGGATATCCTCAGCGTAGATACACCGAGCAAGTGTATCTTATATGTCCTCTCTCCTTTCTCCTTTCTAGCAGTGGTATGTGTTAGAAGCCATTATTGTTTTATCATTCGGCTCTATATAAATGTTCTGTTTGTTGTGTAGTTTTAAAGTTTTTAATGTTTTTTTTTTTTTTTTTTTTTTTTTTTTTTTTTTTTTTTTTTATTATTATTATTATAGCAGCGACTCTTCCCTTACTCAATACCAATTTAACAAATTTTGACTCCAATGAATTAAAACTCCAAATATTCTCATATAATGATAAAGAGGGTTAGCTCTGCAATATGAAAAAGATTTTTTTTAATTTGGAAATATTAAAATCTAAATGGACCAGAGAAAGAAAGATTTAATCACTTCAAAGAACTTCTTACACTGATATTCGGTAAGTTGTTGATGGATCAATATACACATATATATTTTAATATTCAATAATCAGTTTCATATAAAATTTAAGGTTGAGATTGTTAATCTAGAAATAAATACAACAAATCCAACAGAGTGCTCGATGAATGAGTATGGTAACAAACCAACTGCTTGGAGACAAACGAGGTCCACCAAATCGTGACGATATACCAGTGTTTACCATTTTTAGTGTTTTGTTATACTAGGTACTTATAATTTTAATACATTTGATACAAATTCTGTTCTTTTACAGTGTTTTCTTACTTCTGGTTTCTCAGTTCCTGCAGTGTAAATAGGTATTATTATTGTGTTATTTACGCTATTGCGTTTCCATGATATAAAAGAGGAAATATAAGATTTTATTTTTTAACCACTTAGTCCATTTTATGGAAAAAAATGGAACATTTAATGCAAAACAAAATGGAACAATTTTAAGACTACTTCTCTTGAACACGATCGAGATACTTTTGGAAAATACAAAGTTTTGCCTTCTAATTTTCGTTCTAAGATATAGGTAGGTATCATTAGATAAATATTTCTTAAAAGATTTTTTTTTTTTTTTTTTCAAAATTTTGTATTATTTCCCTAAATCGTTCATAAGAAGTAGTTTATCTAGCAGCACAAGATGTATATACGAAGCAAAATACAGACGTATACACGCAGTAGTCCCTGAGCTTCTACAATGTGTAAAACAGAGTTTTAAACGTAATACACAAGCACTGTGTATCCTACGGCACATTGTGTATCCCTTACTTTGTGTGTACGTAAATGCTATACTGTGGCTACATTGTGGGGCGGACGTTTAACCTTTGTGCATAGGTGTTGAACTACAATGTGTATTCGTAGCAGATTTACATCGGGGGAATTGTGTCAGCCTGTGTCTACATCTAATAATGTAAACACATCTTAAATGTGATTTGATGTGCTGTATGGGTATGCAATAAGGGTGGAGGTATCCATTTTAAAATAAGTCCAGTTGCTGCCAACTTCGGTATTTCAGGTGCCACCATAATGAAAATATTTTAATCAAGTAGATCTAGTTGTGAAATATTGATACAAAAATCTCAGTTCTAGATATTGTAGTTCTAATGCACTATACGTGTGCGTCTCAAAAGTAAGCTCATCCCTATAACATTTTATTTTTCAGATAAAAGAAACAGAAATTTGATATGTTAGCATATGACATAGAAATTAGGATTAATTGACATTATTCAATTGTTTTGGTCACTTCCTGTTTCACCGGTAATGATTACAGCTTTTGATTTTTTAAAGGGCACTCTCGGTATTTTTACTTTATTTTTGTTGAAAGTGACATTCTGAATAAAATGACTATCATATGTCAACTTTTGACATTTTTCGCTTAATAAAAATCTTATTTTAAAAATTTTCAAAAAAAAAAAAAAAAAAAAATGTTAAAACATTAATTTTAATCAAGGAGCTTTGGAAAATAGATTTGATCGTCTAATGTTTTTAGTGTCTTGTCCAGCCGAGTTAAAAAAATGCCAAAATCGTATTTTTTTAATCATATCTCAATTTTTTAAATGGAACGAGGATGGTTTCATTAGCATATTTGAAAAACATGTTTTACGAATAATTTGATTTCACACACTTGGTATATCAAGTCAAATTTTCGTTACAAACCGCAAGTTAAAATTTCAAATAAACCATGCAAAAATGTCAAAGTTGGATATATGATTATGTCATTCTATTCAGAACGTCATTTTTCTAACGAATAAAGTATGTTGAGGGTAATATTTAAAAGTGAAAAGTTGCAGTATTTTCCGGGTGAAACAGGAAGTGACTAAAACAATTAAATACGTCAATCAATCCTAATTATATCATATAATTAATATACTCAACATAGTTTTTATCTGAAAAATAAAAGTTATACAGGTGAGCCACTTTGAGACGCACCTTGCATAGTGACTTCTAATGCACGATCAGCCTGGGACACCATACATGGCTTATATTTCCTTATTCACCTTTTAATTGGTAAACAAGAGCAGTTTTAATAAAATCGGATATGACGAAAATCGTCAATTTTCATGACTATAAATATGTATGAGAAAATGTCCCAATTTTTTTATATTTTTTTCTGGGGCTGCCCAGATAAAAGATAGTAAACATAGTTATAAAAGTATGAATATTTCAGAATTATAGAAATTTTATGGACAGGTATTAATAGTCGATGGAATTGCTTGTACTGTTAATTATGATGTATGGAAAAGTCAAAATGCTCATTTTTGTCTATTTTTTATACATATTCTAAGTCCTTAAAACATAGTAACAACATAAATAAATAATAACAATGCCTTTATTTGTCAAAAAATTTTACAATTTGTAGACGAAGGTAGCAAACAAACAAAGTAAACAAACAAGGTACACAAACAAACAAACAAAAGATAATACAAAACAATATAAATAATATTGTCAGTCTTATTGTTTAAAATAAACATTTATATAAATATTTTTTTTTTTTTTAATAAAAAATAATATTCAAAAATATTTAGTTGTTTATAGAATATCAATGACCCTAAATAAATTTTATTTCGGTGTCATTGGTAAATATAGCAATAGCAAGCATTAGACCAGTGCGGTTTATAAGATCAAATTCGATTATCAAAGAAATCTATTTACAGCGTAGAAAGCCATGTCTAGTAAATAACAGTTCAATGCTTTGCGAAGTGAAGAACATGACGTTATGGATTTGATTTCAATGGCAGGTGATTGTGCATTTTTCTCGAGTTGGTATAACATTGAACTTTTAACTAACTCTGAGCGTGGGTAGGTAGATAAAGATATTGCTCCGCGTTACTGAGTGGATAAGTGTGAGATGGCCTTTCTTGAGAAGCTGACACATGCTTACGTATTAGGCAACCGGATTCAAATATAAATAAGGAAGGAAGACTTACTATTTTTAATTTTTAAAAAGTCCTGGTAATGAGTTCTGCTGTTCTGCTGTATACTCAAAATTTATAACGATACACTGTGCGTAACTTTTAGCCCAGAATAATATATACATCTTTGAAGGCTTAGGTACTTTACCATCAAACAATCGAATTCCTTTGCACAAAAAAAAGAATCACAAAAGTTGAAACAGCATATTAGAAAAATCAAATAATTTTTGAGGAAATTGTACAACGAAAAAATGAATCTTAGTAACTTCAGTTCAGTCATGGAATAGTAATATAGCCATAGAATCCAAACGAAATTTCCGCAATCTTATTTTAATATTCCCGCCGCAAATTTTTACAGTGCCCTGTCGTGCAATTGGTGCACAGTCTTTGGCCGCGTCCGGCCACCGGCTTAAAATGCATCGCTACGTTCGAATCGTTAATTTCCGAGTACGGCCATTTTGTGCATTCTTGCCTCGGTTCCTAGTTAAATGAGTCTTGGGATTGTCGGCCGGCCAGAATGCTGGGCTTGGATCGGGACCAAATTGCATTAGGACGCGATCGATTCGACATTCACTCGATATATATTTATCGGTGGTCTTTCAGGATCTTGGTCGATTTGTGTTTAGAGTAAGGAAAGTAAATAGGGTACGATTGGAAATATATACAGTATGTCCACGGAGTGTCTTTAAAAATGACAAACCTTTATTATTAAATTTTTGAGAAAAAGTATTTTTATAAATATTTCTCTTTTCCATACCGTTTAACTAACGAATAATTCTTCTTCTTCAGATGCCTATCCATTCACTGGATGTTAGCGACCACATGTTGAAACCTGTCTCTATCTCTTGCGGTGTTTATGAGCTCTCCTATAGTCTTCAGACCGGTCCACTGTCTGATGTTTCCCGCCCATGACAGCTGTTTTCTACCTATTCCCATCTTGCCTTCTATTTTTCCTTCAAGTATGAGCTGCAGAATGTTGTATTTTTCATTTCGAACTATGTGTCCTAAGTAGGAGGTCTTCCGTTTTTTAATTATATTTAATAGTTCTCTCTCCTTCTGCATCATATTGAGTACTTCTTCATTAGTTATCCTATCGGTCCACGATATTTTCAAGAGACGCCTCTATGTCCACATCTCAAAGGCTTCTAATTCATTTATAGTATTAGTTTTCATGGTCCACGCTTCCATCCCATAGAGCCGGACGGACCATACGCAGCACTTTGCATATCGTAGACGCAGCTGCAGTTGGATGTCTCTGCAGTTCAGTACGTTTTTGAACTTAAGAAATGCTGCGCGCGCTTTTTCTATTCTTCTTCTAATTTCTCGCTCAGGGTTCCAGTCCACATGCAGCCTGGCAAGATACTGATATTTTTCCACCCGTTCTATAAGTTGATTTCCTATGCTGAGGGTTGAGTTCGCATAGCTTAGTTTGTCACGACTAATGATCATGAATTTGGTTTTATTAGCATTGATGTTTAATCCATATCTGTTGCTAGCTATATTTAGGCGGGTACACATGTCTTGTAACTCATTCATATTGTTTGCTAGCAATACGGAGTCGGAACGAATAATAAAAAATATCAAAATACAGTAGGACTTTTTTTCCAAAAGTTATAAAAATCAAAATGGTAGATATGAAATTTTATTTTTATTTTAACAGACCAAAAAGTCAAAAAAATTCGCTAAAAATTAGTTCAAAAAGCACCAAATTTGACTAGTAGGGTACCGCGGGGTATTGGGAGCCATTGGGTAATGAGAGCCATTGTGTAATTTTGAATAACGCGCCCTGATCTGAGCACTGACAGTTGCGATATGCGGGATCCCCCATTAAATGTTTCCTAAAGCCACCACCGTCTTGTTTTGGTACTATTCAAAGTCTGTAAGAGAACGCATCGAGTTTACGGGACTTTCTTATAGCGTGCACGTTTTAAAAAATTAGTGTAAGTTGTATTTATATTTTGCTTTAGATCAAAATAGCGGTGTTAATCAAAATCTACTGAAGTGTAGGTTCGATTTGTGCAGTTGTTTTGCTTCTGTTAGCGCATTTAATTTTGTTATTTTTAACTTGCAAATATGTAAACAAACGGGGTAATCAGCCAGAGTGGCTCTCATCCCCATGGTGGTTCAATTTTATTTTTAGAATGTTATAAACATATTTTTCTTATTTTATTTTTAAAAAGCTAATTTAAATTTTGTTTCAGAAATATTCCAGACATATTTTGTGTCTTTTGTTTTAACTAAAATAATTTAAATTTTGTTTTAGGATGTTCCAAACATATTTGTAACTTTTAGTTTCAACTCGGAAATAACTTAAATTTTTATTTTTAAAATATTTCAGACATATGTATTTTTCTTGTGTTTTACCTAAAATAATTCAAATTTTGTTTGACAAATGTTAATAACAGATTTAAATATGTAAAATAAAAGTGGCTTCCAATTTCCCCCACTGTTATGGGTAGTGAGCCAATGATAGGTTTTAGTTTTTCTTTTGCATACCAGTAATGTTTATCTAAAACAGAGAACTGATACTTATATTTTATTTTACACATCACGAACTATCTAGAAAAAGAAAATTGTTGCCAGCAGTGGAATAAGTAGCATTTTATTTCAGGTTTTCCTTAGATGGCTCTTATTGCCCCGCGCTACCCTACATCAAAATATATTGAGCCTTAAAATACAAGAAAACTCCTTAAGATGCATGTTTTTCGTACCTGTGATTGTACAGGGTGCGTCAACGATATAATAAATCGCAAACTATTAAAAATAACTATGTGACATATTTAATAACACCAATAAACAAAGGGTACCATTAAAAAAATTTACGATTTATTTAAGTAGTTGAAATTCATAAATAATATGAACACCCTGTAGAATCTTACTAAAATATCTTTACATGTATCTTTCTTTATCTCTATAAAATTCTTCTACCAAATTTTAATTGTCCAACTTAAGAAACGATGGCATCACTGACAATTTTTTACCACACTGAAATCTAAGTTTTGTTCAAACAAATTGAAATATTACAAAAATTATTAATTTTAGATATACGAGTATAACCAGTGGCGGGAAAGTGTAATAGTAAAAGCGGTTCCACCGTTTCCACGGAAATTTCAAATAACATAGTTCCAGCCCTAGCCGCTAGGTGATTTGGTTTGGTTTTTAATTTTTAGGTTAAGAAGTTGCTACTTGTTATTGCCAGATGGCGTTAAATTAGAATTTTGTTGTAGTTTCAATAGTTTCCAACGGCCATTGTCATACTATTATCAAATTCTCAAAAAATATGTCATCATATTATCAAATGATTATCGAAACGATTTTCAAAGTATAATTTCTATTATATGTCCTTTAATTAGACAATTATTTTTGTTTGCGGCCCTAAAATATAATATAAGTCTTACTTTTTATTTGTATTTACTCTATTTACAAAACTTTGGTCTTGTTTTGTTCTAATGAACGATGTTGATATATTTGACTTCTATTTTTTTGTGTAATTTTACTATTAAATTTTATTTTTTACACAACACATAGTAAACCTTTGCATTAAATTTGTTAATATTGTGTAAAAAATAACTTTTAAGGCGGTTTTCATATTTAAAATGATAGTTTCAAGTAAAATTACATAAATGAGCGTATTTAAATTCAGACCCTCTCAATAGATGACGTCACTAACATTGAACCATTTTTAGTAAGGCACTTTCCTTTGTAATTTCTTGGTATATTCTTTGTATATAACATTATACAGGGTGGTCCAAACTGTTTTCCGGAAACTTCGGCAGCATATTCTGCAGATAAAAATAAGTAAAAAAGTTCCGAAAATACTTAGTTTCGGAGATACAGGGTGCAGAAGTTTCATTTTTATTTCAATTTTTTTCAAATAATTTCTGAAGTAACGTCAATATTTGGATGAAAATTGGTGTCTGGGAGTTTTATGACATGAGAAATTTGATTTATGTGTCAATATTACTCCTATGTGTAGGGGGCGCCATCTACATTTTTTGTTTTAACTGTTTTGAAGAGTAATAACTTTTCGTCCGTACCTGTATAAAACTACTGATTGACATTTGAAAAAAATGACATTTCCGCGATTTTTTATATAAAAAATTTTTCTTGGTAAAAATCGCAACGAGCAACCGTTCTTAAGATATTTAGAATGGAATCAGTCAATACATGTCATTATTGACAAAAAAATGAACATGAAGTTATTTGACTGAAAGGATAAATTTGGGTACTTTGGGAACAGGTACGGAGAAAAAGTTATTACTCTTCAAATCAGTTAAAAAATATGCAAGTGGC